>NC_092039.1:51626339-51689592 GCF_003086295.3 Arachis hypogaea | reverse complement strand
GATGACTTATTGCAGCTTCTGCTTGTCCATTGGCTTGTGGGTGTTCGACTGATGTGAATTGCTGTTTGATTTTTAGTTCGGCCACCAAGTTCTGAAAACTTGTGTCCGTGAACTGTGTTCCATTGTCTGTTGTGATGGAGTAGGGGACTCCGAACCTTGTGACAATGTTTTTGTATAGGAATTTGCGGCTTTTCTGAGCCGTAATGGTGGCTAAGGGCTCGGCTTCGATCCATTTTGTAAAGTAGTCGACCCCTACTATGAGGTATTTGACTTGCCCCGGTCCTTGTGGGAACGGGCCAAGTAGGTCAAGTCCCCATTTTGCGAAGGGCCATGGTGCGGTGATGCTGATAAGATCTTCTGGTGGTGCCTTGTGGAAATTGGCGTGTTTTTGGCAGGGGGGCATATTTTCACGAACTCCGTTGCGTCTTTCTGCAAGGTCGGCCAGTAGAAGCCGGCTCGGACTACCTCTTTAGATAATGCCCGAGCTCCAAGATGGTTCCCACACATGCCTCCGTGGACTTCTTCGAGGACGTTCTTTGTTTCTGAGGTCGGGACGCACCGAAGGAGGGGATTTGTGAATCCTCTTCTGTATAATACACCGTGAATTAGTGTATAATTTTGGGCATCTTTCGTGAGTCTTTTAGCTCCCTTTCTTTCGGCGGGGAGAGTTCCCGACTTCAGGTAGCTGAGTATGGGGGTCATCCATCCTTGCTGTTGGTTGGATATATTCAGCGTTTCTTCCTCTCTTAGCACGGAGGGGGATTGTAAAGTTTCCTGGAGGAGACTTCTGTTGTTGCCTCCGGGCTTGGTGCTGGCGAGCTTTGAGAGGGCGTCTGCCCGGGCGTTTTGTTCCCGAGGTATGTGCTGGATTTGTATTTCTGAAAAGTGGCGTAATTGTGCCTGTGTTTGATCCAGGTATTTTTTCATAGTTGGGTCTTTGGCCTGGTAGCTTCCATTTACTTGAGATGTGACGACCTGGGAGTCGCTGAAGATCGTGATTCTCTGGGCTCCGACCTCTTCGGCTAGCTTTAGACCTGCTAGTAGGGCCTCGTATTCGGCTTGGTTGTTCGAGGCCTGGAACTCGAATTTTAGGGATAGTTCTATCCGTGTTCCTTGGTCGCTTTCGAGTATAACCCCGGCTCCGCTTCCTGTTTTGTTTGAGGACCCGTCGACATACAGATTCCACGAGAGTGGGGTTCCAGGGGTCTCAGTATATTCTGCGATGAAGTCGGCTAGGTACTGAGATTTTATGGCAGTCCGGGCTTCATAGTGGAGGTCGAACTCGGACAGTTCCACCGCCCATTGTAGTATTCGTCCTGCCAGGTCTGTTTTTTGCAGGATGTGTCTCATGGGTTGGTTTGTCCGGACTTTGATGGTGTGGGCTTGAAAGTAGGGACGGAGCCTCCGAGCTGTGAATATTAGGGCGTAGGCGAATTTTTCTATTTTCTGATAGTTTAATTCGGCCCCTTGCAGTGCCTTGCTCACAAAGTATACGGGGTGTTGTCCTTGGTCATTTTCCCGTATTAATGCTGAAGCGACTGCCCGATGTCCGACCGAGAGGTATAGTACGAGCTCTTCCCCTTTTAAAGGTCGGGTTAGGATTGGTGGCTGCCCGAGGAATTCCTTGAATTCTTGAAAGGCTTTTTCGCACTCCGGGGTCCATGAGAAGGGTTTCCCTTTCTTTAGGAGTGAGTAGAGAGGTAGTGATTTTATCGCTGATCCTGCCAAAAATCTTGATAGGGCGGCCAGCCTTCCATTCAGCTGTTGTACTTCTTTGACACAGGTCGGGCTTTTCATATTGAGTATCGCTTGGCATTTGTCCGGGTTTGCTTCGATGCCCCTTTGAGTCAACATGAAGCCTAAGAATTTTCCGGCTTCTGCGGCGAAGGTGCACTTTGTCGGGTTGAGTCTCATGTTGTGTTTTCTGAGGGTGCCGAAGACACTGGTGAGGTCGGTCAGCAAGTTTCCGTCTTCTTGTGTCTTTACCAGCATGTCGTCGACGTACACCTCTAGTTGTAGTCCGATGTGCTCTGAGAACACTTTGTTCATTAGCCTCTGGTAGGTTGCCCCTGCGTTCTTCAGCCCGAAGGGCATTACTACGTAGCAGTAGTTTGCCCTTGGGGTTATGAACGAGGTCTTTTCTTGGTCGGGTCCGTACATCGGGATTTGATTGTATCCCGAGTATGCGTCCATGAAGGAGAGATATCTATAGCCTGAGGCTGCGTCTACTAAGGCGTCGATGTTTGGTAGTGGATATGGGTCCTTGGGGCAGGCTTTGTTGAGATCCGTGTAATCGACGCACATCCTCCATTTTCCGTTGGGCTTTTTTACCAGGACCACGTTTGCGAGCCATAGGGGGTATTTTACTTCTCGAATGAACCCTGCATCTAGTAATGCTTGTACTTGTTCTTCTATTGCTTGCACGCGCTCAGGCCCGAGTTTCCGGCGTCTTTGTTGGACAGGTCTGGACCCCGGGAATACTGATAGCTTATGGCACATCAGGTCGGGGCTTATGCCTGGCATGTCGGAGGCTTTCCAGGCGAAGAGGTCGGAATTCTCTTTTAAGAGGGTTATGAGTTCCTCTTTTAGGCCTGCTTCGAGGTTCGCTCCTACGTTTGTTATTTTTTCAGGTGTGTTCCCGATTTGGATTTTTTCGGTTTCTCCCTCTGGTTGTGGCCGGAGGTCTTCTCGGGTTTGAACTCGTCCGAGTTCTATTGTATTGACCTCTTTCCCTTTTAGGCTCAGGCTTTCGTTGTAGCATCGCCGTGCTAGTTTTTGGTCGCCTTTTAGGGTAGCGATTCCCTTTGTGGTAGGGAACTTCATACAGAGGTGTGGGGTTGAGACTATAGCTGCTAGTCTGTTTAGGGTTGGTCGCCCAATGAGGGCATTGTATGCTGAAGTGACGCCGACTATAATGTAGTCGATGCTTAATGTTCTAGACTGTTCGCCTCTTCCAAAGGTAGTATGTAGCGAGATGTATCCTAAGGGATGGATCGGGGTGTCCCCTAGTCCAAATAAGTCGGTGGGATAGGCCTTTAGCTCTTTTTCTTCAAGTCCGAGTTTGTCGAAGGCTGTTTTGAACAGGATATCTGCTGAGCTTCCCTGGTCAACCAGGGTTCGATGTAGGTTGGCGTTTGCTAGGATGATGGTGATTACCATTGGATCGTCGTGCCCGGGTATTACCCCTTGAGCATCTTCTCGGGTAAACGAGATAGTAGGTAATTCGGGCAGGGGGCTGTCTTCTCGGACATGATAGACGTCTTTGAGGTGTCTTTTTCGCGAGGATCTGGATGTTCCTCCGCCTGCAAAACCTCCATTTATCATGTGAACGTGCCTTTCAGGGGTTCGCGGGGTTTGCTCAGCCCGATCTTCGTTATCTCCCCTCCTTCTCTTTTTGGTCTCTTCTCCCTTCTCTGCTATGTATCTGTCGAGTTTTCCTTCTCTGGCTAGCTTTTCTATGACATTTTTTAGGTCGTGGCAGTCGTTAGTAGAATGACCGTAGAGCTTGTGGTATTCACAGTATTCGGACCAATCTCTCCCTGCTCTCTTGTGTTTTAGAGGTCGGGGCGGTGGGATTTTTTCGGTGTGGCATACTTCTCTGTAGACGTCTACCAGGGAAACTCGGAGGGGAGTGTAGCTATGATACTTCCGTGGCTTGTCCGAGTTGGATTCTTCTTTCTTCTTCTGTTCCCGATCTCGATCTCGGAACGGGTAGGTTGATTCCTTCCTAGAAGAGTCTCTTAGCTGGGAGGTTTCCTCCATGTTGATATATTTTTCTGCCCGTTCCTGCACCTCGTATAGGGAGGTCGGGTATCGTTTGGATAGGGATTGGCTAAACGGTCCCTCTTTTAGGCCGTTTGCTAGTCCCATGATGGCTGCTTCAGTGGGCAAGTGTTGTATGTCCAGGCAGGCTTTGTTGAATCGCTCCATGTACTCTCGGAGAGTTTCTTGGTTACCTTGTTTGATCCCGAGTAGACCGGGGGCATGTTTTGCCTTGTCCTTTTGAATGGAGAATCTTGTTAGGAATTTTTTGGTTAGGTCTTCGAAGCTGGTGATTGATCTAGGTGGCAGGTTGTCGAACCACTTCATGGCTGATTTGGTGAGAGTGGTGGGGAAGGCTTTGCACCGAATCGCGTCGGAGGCGTCGACTAGGTACATTCTGCTTCTAAAGTTGCTGAGGTGGTGACTTGGGTCGGTGGTGCCGTCGTAGAGATCCATATCGGGTGGTTTAAAGTTTCGCGGTACCTTCTCCTTCATGATCTCTTGCGTGAAGGGATCATGGTTGCCTTCGGGGGTGGGGCCGCGGTCTGACCGATCTTTCAGGTTGGCCTCTATTTTCCGCAGTTTTTCTTCTAATTCTCTGCGCTTGCGAGCTTCCCTTCTCAGATCTTGTTCAGTTTCTTTTTGCTTCTTTATGTCCTCTTCGAGTTGTTTTAGTCGGTTTTGTTGTGCCCGGACTGCTTCTAGAATTTCCGAGCTCTTTTCTTTTTCGGGATTTCGTGGATCTTTGTTTGGGAGTGACGTCTTTGGGCGATTCTGTTTGTTTCCTCCTGGAGTGCGTGGTGATAGAGGGCTGTCCGGTCGTTCTCCGGTGTCAACTTCCTCCTCTTGTTCTGATGCCGCGCGGTCATTGTTGGAGGGGTCGTCCGCCATGGTAGAGGGATGACTTCCAGATCCGTCCCCGGCAACGGCGCCAATGTTCCGGGGGTTACCTGAAACGTGCAGCTCGGTCGTCTGGCAGGACCCGAGGTGAGGGCTCCGTGGCCCGAGCTTGGTGTGCTGAGCGGCTGGGGGTTGTACCTGCAATGACACTCCGATGCTTAAGTTAGCATGGGTCCAAGCAGATATTGAGTAGAATTAGAGTGTGAGTTATACCTGGGTGCTCCAGTGTATTTATAGTAGTTGGCTGTGATCTTCCCTGGATAAGATATTCTTATCTTATCTTATCTTTTGGGAGTTTTATCCCTATCTTTGTGGAACCGCCTTTCTCTAGGCCTTTTCGGCCTTTTAGTTTTTGGGCTGCGTTCCTTTTGATGGGCCTTTTTAGCTTTGTTGTCCGAGGTCCGACCTCAGGCGTGGGCCTTGGGATGAGGTCGGACCTTCTATGAACTTACCGAGTTTGGGGAGCTCGGTCAGGGTATGAACAGTTAGCTTGACTAAACTAATCACCCACTAAAGTTGCTTGATCAATCAATCCCTGTGGGATCGACCTCACTCTAAGTGAGTTATTACTACTTGATGCGACCCGGTATACTTGCCGGTTGGATTTGTGTGTTGGAAATTCATTTTTCCGCAAAAACACCATCATTAGCCATGAGAGCTTCGGGTGCCATTCGGCTTACTGCTCGGTCCAATTGACGAAGGGTTGCTTGAAATTGATCCATTGTTTCCTTGAAACGATCTATTGACTCTTGTTCTGCTTGGATATCATAAGTAGGACCATAAGGCTCTTAGATTGATGGATATGGATGTGATGTATATGGAGGTGGTGGTTCTTGGGAGTAATTGGGTTAGAATTGGTGTGGATCTATGTATGGCTCATATGGCTCATAGGGTGGTTGATATGGTGGATAAGGGTTAGGGTCATACGGGGGTGTTTGGTGGTAAGGGGCTTGTAAGTTTGGTGGTTAAAAGGTATGTCGAGGAGGGGGTTCATAGACATGTTGTGGTGGATATTGAGTGTCACGTAAAGGTCCACCATAACCATTGTCTTAGTATGCATCATGGAATGGTTGTTGCTCATGGTATATTGGAGGGGGTTGTTGCCAAGAGAGTTGATCAAATCCTTGTGGCTCCTCGTATCTTTGATTGTTCCAACCATGGTGCATGTTGACATTATAATCTCCTTTTCCTGCAACATAATTATAACCACGTTCGTAGCCAAAGGGGTGAGAACTCATAGTAGCTAATAAAAATTAAAATAAAAAATAGAAACAAAAACAAACAAATAGCAAGAGAAAATATTTACAATAACCAATAATAAGGCACACGTTTGCAATTCCCCGGCAACGGTGCCATTTTAACAAGAGGACTTTAGCCGGTAAAGAATTTCACAAAAATAATCGCGTTGTAAGTATAGCTTCTAAACCAACAAAAATCCTTTCGTACAAAAGTTTGGTTATCAAAAGTAACAAAATCCAATAAAATTTATAACCGAAGTATTTAAACCTCGGGTCGTCTTCTCAAGGAATTGCAGGGAAGTATGATTTATTATTGGTTATAGAAAAAGGTATATTTTTGGGTTTTTGAAATAAGGAACAGATAATTTAAATGGCAAGGAAGTAAATTAATTATCATGAACACCAGTGCAAGGTATAAGAACTGGAAATCCTATCCTCGTTATCCTTATCAGGTGAGATGAGAGTTATTTATTGTTCCCACTTAGTTAACCCTTACTAAATAAAGGAAAGTCAAGTGGACTAATTAATTTGATCCTCAAGTCCTAGTCAACTCCTGTGGAAAGAATAGCTTTAGAGCGATCCAAATCAATCAGCAATTCCCAAATCTCAATCTACTGCTGAGTTTGATAACTCAAGTGTTACCAATTACTTAACCAAAGCAAAGAGAGAAAAATCTAAATTATTTATATCATAAATAAAAGAAAGCAATTATAAATCTGAAATACCTCAAATTATATTAAATAAAGAAATCAATTCTAACATGGAAAGTTCATAAGCCAAATTGAAAAGATAAATAACAATTAAAGTAATAGAATAAATAAAGTAGAAACTAAATTAAAGGAACATTGAACCTGGAATGAAGAAAAAATAGCCTAAAACTAATAGAAATCCTAAATCCTAAAAACATAATTTTGAATTATGAATGTTGTCTTCTATATGTATTGAGTCTCTGCATGTTTCCTGGCTTTATTCTATGTTTCTGTACCAAAAACTGGGTCAAAACGTGGCTCGAAATTGCCCCTAACGATTTCTGTTAATTCTGCAGATCGCGCTTGTCACGCGTACGTGTCAGTCACGCGTACGCGTCGTTTGACGATTTTCCTCTCTACGCGTGCGCGTCAGGCATGCACTCGCGTCGTTTGCGCGAACTCCAATCCACGCGTACGCGTCAAGCACGCGCACGCGTCGCTGTGATTTTCTTCATTTCACGCGCACGCGTCAGCCATGCGTGCGCGTCGCTGTTCGCTGGTTGTCTCCTTTATTTCTTGTGCTCCTTCCCTTTTTGCAAGCTTCCTCTCCATTCTCTAAGCCATTCCTACCCTATAAAGCCTGAAACACTTAACACACATATCAAGGCATCAAATAGTAATAAGAGATGATTAAAATACACAAATTAAAGACTATAGGAAGAAAGTTTTCAATCATGGAACAAAATCAAGAAGGAAAATACAAAACATGCGATTAGTATGAATAAGTGTGCAAAGACTTGATAAAAACCACTCAATTGAGCACAAGATAAACCATAAAATAGTGGTTTATCAGTCCTACACTTGATTGATTTTGTTCTTTGCATGTAAATTCCATTTCTCATTTTTAGGAGTTGGCAAAAATTTTTGAAGATCAGTTTGCTGTGTCTTCCATTTACATACAAGATTCTAATTACTCGAATACAATCAAACTAGGCCAGAATGAAAGCCTGAAAGATTATATTACTCGTTTTATGATGTGTGAGCATCTTTCTTATCTTTTCTTAGTGAATTTACATTTGAATTGGTTAAGTTTAAGCAAGATTAGAAGTTTTAAGCCACTATGAATGCTACTTTGAGTTGTTTGCAATTTAATTTATTTCTGGTAGCTTTCAGGAAAATTTGGCAGAGTTTAGAAAAAAGAAACAGAGCCAAATGCAAGCAGAAGGTGGCGCCAAGCTTCACTCATCTAAGTTTGGCACCATGATCATCACATTGTCTCCATTAGATGCTGGCATGGTGACGCCAAACTTGGGAATTCCAAGTTTGGTGCCAAGATCACTATAAGCTTACTGTTGCATGCGGGCATGGTGGTGCCAAACGCCGCATCACTGGCGTTTGGCGCTGAGGAGCTTGGTATGCGTGTTAAATGATGCTCGGACAGGGTTCCTATTTGTTTTGGCCACCATAGTGCCAAACTTGATCCAGCTCAAGTTTGGTGCCAACTTTAGGATCTTGTGTGGTCCCACGTCTTCTGAAGAAGCTAGTAACATGATCTCCCCTAATTTTGGTTTAATTGTTATTCTATTCATAATTAGAAAAGATATTAGTTAGTTTTTAGAAAATATATTTTACATTAATTATGATTAGATATAAAAGGAGAAGAGATCTTGACCTAGTCGCTTCTTCTCCTCTTCGACACCTTACAAATTCTCTGCTAGGGTTTCCACACCATGAAGAACTAAACCTCCATTGTTAAGGTTAGGATCTTTGTTTATTCTATGGATTAATACTATTGTCATTCTACTTTTAATTAATGTACCGATTTAAATTCAAGGATTACTTTCGTTCTTCATCTTATGAATTTGAGTATATTGGAAGATAGCTCTTTCTCTACATGAATTCTTATTGATTCTTGAAAAAGTTAACTCACTTGAATAACATATAATCATCTTATATTCGAGTAATTACGGTTTACGTGGCCTATAAACTAGAATTGAACTTAACCCTTTAATCTAATTTAAGTGACCAAGGAATTGGCAGTTGATTAGGTTAGAAGAGACTAAATCACTAAGGAATTAGGGTTTAGTCAACCAAAGTTTGTCATGAATTGAATCCTACATGATTAAAGTATTTTGTAAGATCTATTAATACAAAAAATAAATATCTCTAAGACTTTAACTGCTTTCTCACACACTTTTCTCACCAAATTTACTGTTTGCTTTCTTAATTCTTGCATTACTGTTTATTACTTTCGAACCTAAAACACCATTTTTTGCTTGTCTGACTAAGGGAATCATTCAATCATTGTTGCTTAGTCCATCAATCCTCATGGGAACGATCCTCACTCACCTGAGTTATTACTTGGTACGACCCAATGCACTTGCCGGTAAATTTGTGGTATTCGAAATTCCACACCATTTTACAAAGGTAGCAATTACTATACCAGATCTTCACCCTGAGGTGCATCTGAATGCCATCAAAAGCGGACATCGGTCAAGAAAATTCCAAGAAACAATCACAGTAGCAAAACCAAAAACACTAGCTGATGCTACGATTTTAGGAAATTGCACGATCGGCAAAAATTCCTTCCGGCAAGTGCACCAGTTATCGTCAAGTAAAAACTCACAATAGAGTGAGGTCGAATCCCACAAGGATTGGTTGAGTGAGCAATTCGGATTAGAAGTGTGTTCTAGTTGAGCAGAATCAAGATTTAGATGAGAATTGCGGAATGTAAAATTGGCGGGAAACGTAAATGGCAAGAAATTGAAATTTGCGGAATCTTAAATTGCATGAATTAAAGAGCAAGAAGCTAAATTGCTGAAATTAAAAAGGGATCGGGGTGATTGCATGAATTTAATTGCAGAATGTAAAGAGAAAGTGGTAGATCAGAAATGGGGAATTCATTGGGTTTCAGGAGATATTGAGATCTCCGAATCAAAACATTTTTATCCCTTCCTCAACCAATGCATTCATTGAATTTTGCTTGGCAATCTTATATGATTGGATCCCAATCCCTTGGCTCACCAATCTCTCTAAAAACAAACAGATTCCCAATCCCTTGGTTTAAATGTTCATAAGAAGAGATGATGCTCGATCACTGATTATACCACACAGTTTCATGAACCACAATTTGGTAGGATTACATGTCACAATATCCATCCAAACCCCAATCCAATTCACTGTGAGAAAGCTTCTCTAGCATGAATCCTCCATTCCTTTCCCAAGGTTCCGAAGGATTCCAATTATGGATAGTTTCTTTCCCAAGACAACTAACCAATGGAATTAGATCGAGAAGCTTTCTAACAAAATTCAAGAGAAAAGATTGAAGAAGAAGATAAAAACTATTATTGATTCATTGAATTACAATAGAGCTCCCTAACCCAATGAAAGGGGTTTAGTGAGTCATAGCTCTGAATTCAATTACAAAAAGTATGAAAACTCGAAAAAAAATGATCAAAAGTCCCCCAACTAACTTAAATTCTATCCTATTTATACACTTTCTAAATTGAGCTTCTGTTGTGTTTCTTGGGCTTTGAGGCCTTTCCCTGATTTCCTTTTGCTTTGGGTTTATGATCCATAATCCTGATGAGGCTGCTGATCCAATTCTGTAACATTCATTGAGCCAACTTAGTGATAATCAAGTAATGACACATGACTCAACAAATTAAAATTCCAGACTCATCAATTCTTCAGGCCCAATCCCATAAACCATGATATTCAATTGGGTTTCATACCAGAGTACGTTTAAGTTAATGTTTGTGCTCAAATGCTAACTTAAAACTGCAATATCTTTGGCCCAGAAACCTTTTCAAATAGTGGCGTTTAAGTTGCAGTTTAAGCTTAAACTGCAACTTAAACGCCAGACACTTCCAGTGATGCCTTTTGTGGAAGCACGTTTAAGTTCCAGTTTAAGCTTAAACTGGAACTTAAACGTTGGACACTCCTGGAGGTGGTATAACTCAAGCACGTTTAAGCTTCAGTTTAAGGTTAAACTGAAGCTTAAACGTGGAAATGGAAGAAAGCAACCCTGGAGGGTAAAGTAGTCGAACACGTTTAAGCTTCAGTTTAAGGTTAAACTGAAGCTTAAACGTGGAAATGAAGAAAGCAACCCTGGAGGGGAATTTTGGTCGAACACGTTTAAGCTCCAGTTTAAGGTTAAACTGGAGCTTAAACGTGGAAATGGCTCCCTGGTGCATTTCTCATTTCTGGCGTTTAACTTCCAGTTTAAGGTTAAACTGGAGGTTAAACGCCACTTTCAGCTTTTCCTCAGCTTTCATGATTTTGGCGTTTAAGCTCCAGTTTAAGCTTAAACTGGAGCTTAAACGCCACTGATAGTTCCCAGCATTATATGGCTTGGCAGTTTAAGTTCCAGTTTAAGCTTAAACTGGAACTTAAACTCCACATGTGATATTCAAGCTTCCTTTATTGATTTTGTTGCTTCCTTGCCTAACCTCTTCTTCCCTGAAATCATCCAAACAATTGCATCAAAGTCTTGCAAAATTTCATGAGAAATCTTCCATTCATAGCATTCAAGTAATATAACTAAAAACTCATGGAATTTGCATCAAAATCATACTGTTTGGATGGTTCATTGCTTTGTTATTCATTTAACCATTCTTGGTTACTTTAAGCTCAAGAAAATGCATAAAACAACTAAAACTAACAGAAAAATGCTAGTGAAACTAGCCTAAGATGCCTTGGCATCACAAGCCGAGTCTGAGAGAAGGCTAGAGGTCAAATGGAAATTGAGGAACTTTGTCAAGCTTCGAAATAAGAAAATATCCACAGTAACAAAGACAAGGATAACGCTCGGGAAAACATGAAGACCTTTAAGCTAACTCCCCGTTATGTTCATATATGCATTTCAACACAAAAAAAGACGACATAATCAAAGAGATCTTAAATGCAAAGCTCATCAATCCTCCTCGGAAGGCCAGCAACTATCAGGACACGAAGAATGTAGATAAGTCCAAATATTGGACTGGTGCACGAAATTGTGATATACAATGGTGCCAACAACTTGGTACGCACAATTGTAATCTCAACTCTTTTTCACAACTTCGCATAACTAACCAGCAAGTGCACTGGGTCGTCCAAGTAATAAACCTTACGTGAGTAAGGGTCAATCCCACGGAGATTATCGGCTTGAAGCAAGCTATGGTCACCTTGTAAACCGACCAGGAAGCATAGATAGCAAAGGCGGAGATGGTACTTTAACAGTAAAAGGAGGATCATATGCTTATAAGATGCAATTTGAAATCACGTACTTACCCCGGCCCGAATCCACTAAAAAAATGGGTAATGTTGGTGAATCTTCTTATTATCGTATCGAGTTTCAATTCGACAAGTACCAACAGGCCGAAAAAGCTTTTCAATACGGTCCGGATTGCTAGCATCCGTTTATTGTTTTGCTACAGATGATACATGAGAGTCTCAGTCAGGCGGATTCAAATGGGTTATAGAGTTTCGATAATTAAAATGTAGATAAATAGAAAATAAAGATAGAGATACTCATGTAAATCATTGGTGGGAATTTTAGATAAGTGTATGGAGGTACTTCATCCCTCTTGAATCTCTGCTTTGCTACTGCCTTCATCCAATCCTTCATACTCCTTTCCATGGCAAGCTGTATGTTGGGCATCACCATTGTCAATGGCTACTTCCCGTCCTCTCAGTGAAAATGGTCTAAATGCGATGTCACCGCATGGCTAATCATCTGTCGGTTCTCAATCATGATGGAATAGAATCCAGTGATCCTTTTGCGTCTGTCACTACGCCCAACAATCGCGAGTTTGAAACTCATCACAGTCATCCCTTCCCAGATCCTACTTGGAATACCACAGACAAGGTTTAGACTTTCCTGATCTCAGGAACGGCCACCAATAATTCTAGCTTATACCACAAAGACTCCGATCTTTCGGAATGGAGGCTAAGAGATATACGCTCGATCTAAGGTAGAACGGAAGTGGTTGTCAGGCACACGTTCATAGGTTGAGAACAGTGATGAGTATCACAGATCATCACATTCATCATGTTGAAGTGCAAGCGAATATCTTAGAATAGGAATAAGCTTGAATTGAATAAGAAGACAATAGTACTTTGCATTAATACTCGAGGAACAACAGAGCTCCACACCTTAATCTATGGTGTGTAGAAACTCCACCGTTGAAAATACATATGTGATAAATGTTCAGGAATGGCCGTGAGGCCAGCCCCCCCAAATATGAAAATATGTTATCCAGAATAGGGAAAAAGACCCCTAGTACAATAGTCAAAAGTTCTATTTATACTAAACTAGTTACTAGGGTTACAGAAATAAGTAAATGATGCAGAAATCTACTTCCGGGCCCACTTGGTGTGTGCTTGGGCTGAGCATTGAAGCTTGCACATGTAGAGGTCTTCCTTGGAGTTAAACACCAGGTTTGGTGCCAGTTTGGGCGTTTAACTCCAACTTTTATGCCAGTTCTGGCGTTTTGACGCCAGAAAAGGGCAGAGAGCTAGCGTTTTGATGCCATTTTACGTCATCAAAACTCAAGAAAAATATAGACTATTATATATTGATGGAAAGCTCTGGATGTCTACTTTCCAACGCAATTGAGAGCATGCCATTTAGAGTTTTGTAGCTCCCGAAAATCCACTTCGAATGCAGGAAGGTCAGAATCCAACAACATCTGCAGTCCTTTGTCAGCCTCTGAATCAGATTTTTGCTCAGGTCCCTCAATTTCAGCCAGAAAATACCTGAAATCACAGAAAAATACACAAACTCATAGTAAAGTCCAAAAATGTGAATTTTTCTTAAAAACGAATAAAAATATACTAAGACCTAACTAAATCATACTAAAAACTATATAAAAATAATGCCAAAAAGCGTATAAATTTTCCGCTCATCACAACACCAAACTTAAATTGTTGCTTGTCCCCAAGCAACTGAAAACAAAATAGGATAAAAGGAAGAGAATATACAATGAATCCCACAGTATCAATGAAACTTAGTCCAAATTAGATGAGCGGGGCTTGTAGCTTTTTGCTTCTGAACAGTTTTGGCATCTCACTTTCTTCTTTGAAATTCAGAATGATTGGCATCTATAGGAACTCAGAATTTTAGATAGTGTTATTGATTCTCCTAGTTCAGTACGTTGGTTCTTGAACACAGCTACTTTATGAGTCTTGGCCGTGACCCTAAGCACTTTGTTTTCCAGTATTACCACCGGATACATAAATGCCACAGACACATAACTGGGTGAACCGTTTCATATTGTGACTCAGCTTTGCTGAAGTCCCCAGTTAGAGATGTCCAGAGTTCTTAAGCACACTCTCTTTGTTTTGGATCACGACTTTAACCACTCAGTCTCAAGCTTTTCACTTGGACCTGCATGCCACAAGCACATGGTTAGGGACAGCTTGATTTAGCCGCTTAGGCCTGGATTTTATTTCCTTGGGCCCTCCTATCCATTAATGCTCAAAGCCTTGGATCCTTTTTACCCTTGCCTTCTGGTTTTAAGGGCTATTGGCTTTTTTGCTTGCTTTTTCTTTTTCTTTCTTTCTCTCTTTTTTTTTCTTTTTTTTTTGCCAATTTTTTTCACTGATTTTTCTTGCTTCAAGAATCAATTTCATGATTTTTTAGATTATTAATAACATTTCTCTTTGTTCATCATTCTTTCAAGAGCCAACAACTTTAACATTCATAAACAAAAAGATAAAAAATATGCAATATTCAAACATTCATTCAGAAAATAAAAAGTATTGCCACCACATCAAAATAATTAAACTAATTTCAAGATAAAATTTGAAATCCAAGTACTTCTTGTTCTTTTGTAATTAAGCACATTTTTCATTTAAAAGAGGTGAAGGATTCATGGGGTTATTCATAGATTTAAGACATAGAGACTAGACACTAATGATCATGTAGTGAAGACACATACATAGATAGAACCTAGAGCATAAAGCCAAAAAATAGAAAAATAAATAGACAAGGAGATTAAGGAATGAGTCCACCTTAGTGAGGGTGGCGTCTTCCTTCTCTTGAAGAACCAATGGTGCTTTTGAGCTCTTCTATGTCTCTTCTTTGCCTTTGTTGCTCCTCTTTCATAGCTCTTTGATCTTCTCTAATCTCATGGAGAATGATGGAGTGCTCTTGATGTTCCACCCTTAATTGGTCCATGTTGTAACTCATGCTTTCCAAAGAAGTGTTGAGTTGCTCCCAATAATTGTATGGAGGAAATTGTATCCCTTGAGGCATCTCAGGGATTTCTTGATGAGGGAATTCCTCATGCTCTTGTTGAGTGCCATGAATGGGCTCTCTAGTTTGCTCCATCCTCTTCTTAGTGATGGGCTTGTCCTCTTTAATGAGGATGTCTCCCTCTATGTCAATGTGATGCAATTGCATATTTGATATATTAGCTAGTTAGTTTAGTTGATTTTAGCTTGATTTCACTCATTTTCTCTAAATAAACAAGTCCTTTTATGAGTTTGTATTCATGCATGAGAATACTAAGGAACATGTTGATTCTAACCAAATTCATGCAAATGATTTAAGGAATACATACATGAATGAGTATGAATGAATCTCATGAAATTTATTGCATGAATTGGTAAGACTTTGAAGCTATTTCCTTTGTTTATGATAGGTGATGAAGCAAGAAGACAATGATGCAAGGAAATCTTGGAGCAAGAAGGAGATGTATGTTGCCAACTTGATCCTCAAGTTGGCAACGCCCAATTGATGCAACCAGGATGAGAGAGCACGTTGGCAACTTGGTTTCCAAGTTGCCAACGCCCAAAGTGGTGCTGCCAGGAGGTGTAGCACGTTGGCAACTTGGAAACCAAGTTGGCAACGTGCTAGTGCACAATCAGCGGAAATTGCAGCCTGACCTTCCCCTCTTCAAGGATGAATATCTTGAACCACAAGGATCCAATTGGCATGATTCCAATTGCGTTGAGAAGCTGACATCAAGAGCTTTCCAACGATATACAATAGTCCATAATGTGGCAAGGAATGGAAGCTCAAATCAGAGGGAAACTTAAGCCCCAAATGCAAGGAAATGAAGCATTGCAAGTTGCCAACTTGAAGACCAAGTTGGCAACGCCAGAGCCACCAGGGAAGGATGTCACCACGTTGCCAATGCCAACACCAAGTTGGCAACGCCAAGAGCCACCAAGTTTTGGTGCCAACCAAGTTGCCAACGCCCACAAGCATGCCATGCACGTTGCCAACGCCCATTGGCCTTGCCATGCACGTTGCCAACGCCAGGAAGCAAACATGGAGCCTTGAGAAGGGCTCGAGCACGTTGCCAACGTGCTGAAGAGAAGGAGTGTTTGGCAATAACTCCAGGATGGTGAGGAAATTGTGGTGCACGTTGCTAACTTGGAATGAATGGGCGTTATTCACAACAACTCCAACAAGGCAGCCTGACCATGTCCTCTTCAATGGAAGATATCTTGAGCTACAGAGATTCAAATTGAGTGCTTCCAGTTGCATTGGAAAGCTGACATTCAGAGCTTTCCAACCATATATAATAGTCTATGGTGGAGCACAAAATTGAAGCCAAACCAGAGTCATCTTTAGGCCCTAAAAACAAGAACATGAAGTGAAATTCAAGAAGGCTAGAGACTAGCCTTGGAGTGTGGCTCGAGCACGTTGCCAACGTGCTGGATAGGGGGCGTGTTTTGCAACAACGCCAGCCCCAAGCCCTTGCCTTGGGAGAGTAAGGCACGAGCACGTTGCCAACTTGGGGTTTAAGGTGCGTTTTTGGCAACAACTTGGCAACAACTTGGCAGCTTGACCTTACCTTCTTTGAGGAACCATAACTTGAGCTAGGAAAGTCCAATTGAGGTGATTCCAGTGGCATTAGAAAATAGACATCAAGAGCTTTCCAATGATATATAATAGTCCATATTGAGGCAGAAGGTTGACACTCAAATTCTGGGCTACATTTAGCATGAAAGTAGAGCCAAGAAGAGGAAAAGCAAGTTGTTTGCAACAACTTGGGCGTTCAAACTTACTTCCAGGAAATTGGCATGCACGTTGCCAACGTGCACTAAAGCCTGAGTTATTGCCAATAACGCCCCTCAATGGGCCAGAATTGGTGCCAACTTGCTTTGCTTCCCCTATTCATCACAAAGGCCAACAACTTCTTCAATTGAGCCAAGAATTCAACAAAGAGAAGCCCATATTGCTAAACCAATTCAAGATCTTTGAAAGAGTTTTAGGAGTAGTATAAATAGAAGAGATTGATGTACTTGTAGAGGACTTTTTACACTTTTACACACTTTTGACACTTAGCATTTTTTTTATACTTTTAGCACTTTTACTTGTTAGCACTTCCGGGAGGATACCCGGAGAGCACTTTTTCTCCTTGGAACTTCTCTTCTTCATTTTCTTAAGCTTTAAGCATTTTTCTTCTTCTTCATCATCTTCCTTTACACTTAGTTTAATTTTTGTTAATGGCATTTATTGTTGAAATTGGAGCAATGACTCACTAAACCCCATTTTCATTAGGGGGAAGAGCTCTGCTAGTTGAAATGTATTGGTGAACTCATCTTCTCTTCCTCAATTCTAGTGGTTGATCTAAAGAGGGAACTCTTGTTCTTCAAAGATTCAACCACCATCGAGAGAGGGGTTAATCTATGTGACTTGTGTGGTGAATTTGGGGAATGAGCCACATAATTCAGTTTAGAGTTCATCCTTTCATGATTTCCTTGATCAACACACCTTGGTTAGTATGTGAGATGTAACTCTCCTTGGTTGAGATTATGGAAATTGTGTGGCTGGATTAAGTTTGAGCATCATCTCTTCTCATGAACAAATAGATCACGAGAGTGGCATTTGGTTATGTTGAGAGAAATTGAATCACCAAGAGATTGGGATTCAATTACCCAATTGCCATGGATCTAAACCCATGATTGAGAAGGATTTGACCAACATCAATTCATGAACACTAGCATCTCTGATCCCTAATGATCCTCTCTATCATTAATTCTCATTTCTCTTGCTCTAGTTATTTGATTACCCATTTCCCAATCCCTTTCTACATTCTGTCTATTTACTACTCTTGTTATTTACATTCTGTTCATCTACTTCTTGCCATTTACTTTTGTGTTCTTTAAATTTCTGCAAGCTTTAATTCCTTACCATTTATCTTTGATGTTATTTAAGTTTCTTGCAATTTAAGTTTCAGTTATTTACTTCCATTTTATTTCTATATTTTTGTTCTTAATTGCCATTTAAATTCCTGTAATTATGTTCAAAAGTCACATTGTTCATAAAATCAAAATCATGTTCGCTTGACTAAACTTACCATTTAACTAAAGTTGCTTAATCTCCCAATCCTCGTGGGATCGACCTCACTCTTAGTGAGTCTTACTACTTGATACGATCCGGTATACTTGCCGGTTGTACGTAGAATTATCAATTTTACGTATCACAATCCCAGCTGAATAGCAAAGGTGACATATGAGATGAGGAAAGGCTAATCTTGCCAAAGGTGAGGACTTGTCAGCCACCTTGTAGAGTTCTAGAGGTATGATTTCATGAACTTCTACTTCCTCTCCAATCATGATACTATGGATCATGATGGCCCGATCCACAGTTACCTCAGATCGGTTGCTAGTGGGAATGATAGAGCGTTGGATGAACTCCAACCACCCTCTAGTCACAGGCTTAAGATCCGGTCTTCTCAATTGAACCAGGTTGCCTCTTGAGTCTCTTTTCCATTGAGCTCCTTCTACACATATGTCCATGAGGACTTGGTCCAACCTTTGATCAAAGTTGACCCTTCTAGTGTAGGGGTGTGCGTTTTCTTCCATCATTGGCAAGTTGAACACTAGCCTCACATTTTCCGGACTGAAATCTAAGTATTTTCCCTGAACCATTGTAAGCCAATTCTTTGGGTTTGAGTTCATACTTTGATCATGGTTCCTAGTGATCCATGCGTTTGCATAGAATTTTTGAACCATTAAGATTCCGACTTGTTGAATGGGGTTGGCAAGAACTTCCCAACCTCTTCTTCAGATCTCTTGTCGGATCTCCGGATATTCGCCCTTTTTGAGCCTAAAAGGGACCTTAGGGATCACCTTCTTCTTGGCCACAACTTTATAGAAGTGGTCTTGATGGACCTTTGAGATGAATTTCTCCATCTCCCATGACTCAGAGGTGGAGACAATTGCCTTCCCTTTCCTCTTTCTAGAGGTTTCTCTGGCCTTAGGTGCCATAAATGGTTATGGAAAAACAAAAAGCAATACTTTTACCACACCAAACTTAAAATATTTGCTCGTCCCCGAGCAAAAGATAAAAGAAAGATGTAGAAGAAGAAGAAAATGGAGGAGATGGAGGGTGTATAGGGTTCGACCAAGGGTAGAAGAAGGTGGTTGTAATGTGTGAAAATGAAGGAGTGAAGGGGGTTGTTTATAGGGAAAAAAGGGGGGAAGTGGCCGAAAGGTTTGGGTGGGTTTGGGAGGGAAATGGTTTTGAATTTTGAAGGTGGGTGGGGGTTTTTGGGGAAGAGTTAAGGAAATGATTGGTGAAGGGTATTTGGGGAAGAGTGTTGTAGAAAGGTGTGAAGAGGAGAGAGTGAGTTAAGGTTGGTGGGGATCATGTGGGGTCCACAGATCCTGAGGGGTAAAGGAATTCTCTTCCCTGCTCCAATTGGGCGTTCAAAAAGCCTTAGAGTGCAATTTTGGCGTTTAAACGCCAGTCTGCTGCCCTGTTCTGGCATCTAAACGCCAGCTTTTCTTCCTGTTCTGGCGTCTAAACGCCAATTTGTTGCCCTATTCTGGCGTTTAAATGCAAGTCTAGTTCCCTATTCTAGCGTTTAAACACCCAGAAAGGTGCCAGATTGGGCGTTTAAATGCCCATTTTGCTACCCTTACTGATGTTTAAACGCTAGTAAGTCCTTCCTCAAGGGTGTGCTGTTTTCAATGCTGTTTTTTATTTTTTTTCTTTATTTTTGTAATTGTATTTGTGACTTCACATGATCATCAACCTAAAAGAAAACAAAATAATATAGATAAAATTAAAATAAAATTGGGTTGTCTCCCAATTAGCGCTTTTTTAATGTCAATAGCTTGACAGTGAGCTCTCATAGAGCCTCACAGATGATCAGAGTATGGTTGAGATCTCTCAACACCAAAATTAGAGTTTGGCTATGGCCTCCCAACACCAAACTTAGAGTTTGAATGTGGGGGCTCTGTTTGACTCTGTATTGGGAGAAGCTCTTCCTGTTTACTCTCCATAGTTACAGATAGAGAACCTTGAGTCTTTACTACAAGGCATTCTTCATTCACATGAAGGATCAACTCTCCTCTGTCAACATCAATCACAGCTCTTGCTGTGGCTAGAAAGGGTCTTCCAAGGATGATGGATTCATCCTCATCCCTTCTAGTGTCTAGGATTATGAAATTAGCAGGGAAGTAAAGGCCTTCAACCTTCACTAGCACGTCCTCTACTAGTCCATAAGCCTTTTTCATAGATTTATCTGCCATCTCCAATGAGAATTTGGCAGCCTGTATCTCATAGATTCCCAGTTTCTCCATTACAAAGAGGGGCATCATGTTTATCCCTGACCCCAGGTCACACAGAGCATTTTCAAAGGTCATGGTGCCTATGGTACATGGTATTAAGAATTTACTAGGATCCTGTTTCTTTTGAGGTAAATTTTGCTGAACCAATGTATTCAGTTCATTGGTGAGCAAGTGAGGCTCTTCCTCCTAAGTCTCATTATCAAACAGCTTGGCATTCAGCTTCATGATTGCTCCTAAATATTGGGCAACTTGCCCTTCAACAATGTCTTCATCTTCTTCAGAAGATGAATAGTCATCAGAGCTCATGAATGGTAGAAGGAGGTCCAAGGGAATCTCTATGGTCTCTGTATGAGCCTCAGATTCCTTTGGTTCCTCATTAGGGGATTCCGTACTGACCATTGGACGTCCCCTGAGGTCTTTCTCAGTGGGATTCATGTCCTCCTCCTCCTCTAAGGTCTCGGTCATATTGATTATATCAATGGCCTTGCACTCTCCTTTGGGATTCTCTTCTATATTGCTTGGGAGAGTGCTAGGAAGAGTTTCAGTAACCCTTTTACTCAGCTGGCCCACTTGTGCCTCCAAATTTCTAATGGAGGATCTTATTTCAGTCATGAAACTAAGAGTGGCCTTAGATAGATCAGAGACTATATTTGCTAAGCTAGAAGGACTTTGCTCAGAATGCTCTGTCTGTTGCTGAGATGATGATAGGAAAGGTTTGCTATTGCTAAACCTGTTTCTTCTACCATTGTTATTATTGAAGCCTTGCTTCTGTTGATCCTTCCATGAAAAATTTGGATGATTTTTCTATGAAGGATTATAGGTGTTGCCAAAGGCTTCACCTATGTAATTCACTTCTGCCATTGCAGGGTTCTCAGGATCATAAGCTTCTTCTTTAGAAGATGCTTCTTTAGTACTGTTGGATGCATTTTGCAATCCATTCAGACTCTGAGAGATCATATTGACTTGTTGGATCAATATTTTGTTCTGAGCCAGTATGGCATTTAGAGCATCAATTTCAAGAACTCCTCTCTTTTGAGGCGTCCCATTACTCACCGGATTCCTCTCAGAGGTATACATGAACTGGTTATTTGCAACCATTTCAATTAGTTCCTGAGCTTCTGCAGGCATTTTCTTTAGGTGAATGGATCCACCTGCAGAGTGGTCCAGTGACATCTTAGAAAATTCAGACAGACCATCATAGAATATATCTAATGTGGTCCATTCTAAAAGCATGTCAGAATGACACTTTTTGGTCAGCTGCTTGTATCTTTCCCAAGCTTCATATAGGGATTCACCTTCTCTCTGTCTGAAGGTTTGAACATCCACTCTAAGCTTGCTCAGCTTTTGAGGAGGAAAGAACTTGGCTAAGAAAGCCGTGACCAGCTTATCCCAAGAGTCCAGGCTATCTCTGGGTTGTGAGTCCAACCATGTTCTAGCTCTGTCTCTTACAACAAAAGGGAAAAGCATAAGCTTGTAAACTTTAGGATCAATTCCATTGGTCTTAACAGTATCACAGATATGCAAGAACTCAGTTAAAAACTGATAAGGGTCTTCTGATCGAAGTCCATGAAACTTGCAGTTCTGTTGCAGTAGAGAAACTAATTGAGGCTTTAGCTCAAAATTGTTTGCTCCTATGGTAGGGATTGAGATGCTTCTTCCATAGAAGTTGAAAGTTGGTGTAGTAAAATCACCAAGCATCTTCCTTGCATTGTTGTTTGGTTCGGCCATAATTGTTTCTTTTGCTACTTCCTTTTCAAAAATTTCAGTGAGGTCCTCTTCAGAGTTTTGTGCTTTAGCTGCTCTTAGCTTCCTCTTCAGAGTCCTTTTAGGTTCAGGATCAGCTTCAAAAAGTATGCCTTTATCCTTGTTCCTGCTCATATGAAAGAGAAGAAAACAAAGAAAATATAGAATCCTCTATGTCACAGTATAGAGATTCCTTGAGGTGTCAGAGGAAAACAAGAATAGAAGGATGAGGTAAGTGAAGAAAAATTCGAACACAATGAGAGAGATGGAGTTCAAATTGACAATGGAGGAGGAATGTTAGTGTTTAAATAGAAAAAGCTAAGAGAGGGGGAAAGAATTTTCGAAAATTAAAATTCAAAACAATTAGTTAAATAAAAAAGAATTTTGAAAAAAAGTTAATGTTTTTCGAAAATTAGAAGTGAAAAAGTGGTTAGGTGGTTTTGGAAAAGATAAGAAATAAATTTGAAAAAGATAAGAAGTTAAAAAGATTTTGAAATCATGGATTTTTTAAAAAGATATGTTGAAAAAGATATGATTTAAAAGATATGATTTAGAAAAAGATATGATTGAAAATATTTGATTTGAAAAGATTTGATTTTGAAAAAAAAAACATGAATATTTGAAAAAGATTTGATTTGAAAACAAAGTTCATCTCCTTGTGTCATCCTGGCGTTAAACACCCAGGAGTTGCATGTTTTGGGCGTTTAACACCCAATTGCTGCATGGTTTGGGCGTTTAAATGCCCAGCCAGGTACCTGGCTGGGCATTTAAATGCCAGTTTTCTTTCTTCACTGGGCATTTTGAATGCCCAGCTTTTTCTCTATAATTCTTCTGCTTTATGTTCTTGGATCTCCATTTTGCTAAATCCTTTACTCAAGAAGATATGTTTTCAATTTTGAAAAATAGCAAAATGAGTCAAAACATATAATTCTGGGATCAAAACACAAGATATATGCAAGAACATTATGAACGTCAAGATGAACACCAAGAACAATCTTGAAGATCAAGATGAACATCAAGAACTCGATTTTTTTAATGAAAGAAAACATCGAGGACACCAAACGTAGAACTTTCTCACGTTTGGGCCGTATGAATGCAGAAATGCATATGTAGAACATCATGCAGTGCAAATCAATAACTCATGAAGATCAAACAACGCAATTCATCAAGAATGCAATGCATGTGTTTTGAAAATTGCAAGACAATTAAAATCATGCAATTGACACCAAACTTAAAATTTGGCCCTAGATTCAAATAAGAACCATGAAATATTTTTGAGTTTTTATGATTTTATGAAAATTTTTTGTATTTTTCGAAAATTGTTTTGGAAAAACGAAAAAGAAAGAAAAATTTTGAAAGGTTTTTGAAAACTTTTTGAAAATAAAATAAAGGTTGAAACAAGAAGAAAATTACCTAATCTAAGCAAGAAAATGAACCATCAATTGTCCAAACTCAAACAATCCCCGGCAATGGCGCCAAAAACTTAGTGCACGAAATTGTGATACATAATGGCGCCAACAACTTGGTATGCACAATTGTAATCTCAACTCTTTTTCACAACTTCGCACAACAACCAGCAAGTGCACTGGGTTGTCCAAGTAATAAACCTTACGTGAGTAAGGGTCGATCCCACGGAGATTGTTGGTTTGAAGCAAGCTATGGTCACCTTGTAAATCTCAGTCAGACGGATTCAAATGGGTTATGGAGTTTTGATAATTAAAAGGTAAATAAACAAAAAATAAAGATAAAGATACTCTTGTAAATCATTGGTGGGAATTTCAGATAAGCGTATGGAGGTGCTTCATCCCTCTTGAATCTCTGCTTTCCTACTGCCTTCATCCAATCCTTCATACACCTTTCCATGGCAAGCTGTATGTTGGGCATCACCGTTGTCAATGGCTACTTCCCATCCTCCCAGTGAAAATGGTCCAAATGCACTGTCACTGCACGACTAATCATCTGTCGGTTCCCGATCATGTTGGAATAGAATCCAATGATCCTTTTGCATCTGTCACTACGCCCAACACTCGCGAGTTTGAAGCTCGTCACAGTCATCCCTTCCCAGATCTTACTCGGAATACCACAGACAAGGTTTAGACTTTTCAGATCTCAAGAATGGCCACCAATAATTCTAGCTTATACCACGAAGACTCCGATCTTTCGGAAAGGAGGCTAAGAGATATACGCTCGATCTAAGGTATAACGGAAGTGGTTGTCAGGCACGCGTTCATAGGTTGAGAATAGTTATGAGTGTCACGGATCATCACATTCATCATGTTGAAGTGCAAGCGAATATCTTAGAATATGAATAAGCTTGAATTGAATAAGAAGACAATTGTACTTTGCATTAATACTCGAGGAACAGCAGAGCTCCACACCTTAATCTATGGTGTGTAGAAACTCCACTGTTGAAAATACATAAGTGATAAAGGTCCAGGCATGGCCGTAAGGCCATCCTCCCCAAATATGAAAATATGATATCCAGAATAGGGAAAAAAGACCCCTAGTACAATAGTCAAAAGTTCTATTTATACTAAACTAGTTACTAGGGTTACAGAAATAAGTAAATGATGCAGAAATCCACTTCCGGGCCCACTTGGTGTGTGCTTGGGCTGAGCATTGAAGCTTTCATGTGTAGAGGTCTTCCTTGGAGTTAAACACCAGCTTTGGTGCCAGTTTGGGCGTTTAACTCCAACTTTTATGCCAGTTCTGGCGTTTTGACGCCAGAAAAGGGTAGAGAGCTGGCATTTTGACACCATTTTACGTCGTCAAAACCCACGCAAAGTATGAACTATTATATATTGCTGGAAAGCCCTGGATGTCTACTTTCCAATGCAATTGAGAGCGCGCCATTTTAAATGCTGTAGCTCGAAAAAAGTCTCTTCAAATGCAGGGATGTCAGAATCCAACAGCATCTGCAGTCTTTTGTCAGCCTCTGAATCAGATTTTTGTTCAGGTCCCTCAATTTTAGCCAGAAAATACCTGAAATCACAGAAAAACACACAAATTCATAGTAAAGTCTAGAAATGTGAATTTTGCTTAAAAACTAATAAAAATATACTAAAAACTAACTAAATTATACTAAAACCTATATAAAAACAATGCCAAAAAGCGTATAAATTATCCGCTCATCATGAACCTTCCACCAAAATCATGGGTGCACTGCTGACGAGTGTGTGATCGCCAAGGATTTGTTAGAGCAATTAGCTCAGGAAGACCATTTAGATAAATACATCAGCGGCCACATTGAAAACGACTCATACTCATCCTGACCAACTATGAGGAGTCATTAACTATATATATGGAGGTTTAGCAGGAAGGGGAGCCTTGAGCTCCGCCCGAAAACATATATACCAAGCTATTCTTTCAGTAGAAGGAAGTTTGACTGAGACTTAACAATCTCCTCACTTTTCGCAAATGACATCCCAGCCATCCGATTTAAACACAAACACCATGAATCTGGATTACTAGGTTGTTATTTCTATCTAGCTGGGAGATCTTTTAGAATGAAAAGTATTGCTGGATCCTAGAAGCAACCCAGACGTTTTAGTCTATTCTACATTCCAGAAAATAAAGATGAGCAATATCATACTCCAACCCTCTACTGGAGATCTGGTAGGGTTCTCAGGTGAACGAGTCTTGGTATTGGGATCTGTGTGGTTATAAACCACACTGGGTGGGAATCCTTTATCCAAAACTTCTGACATTCAATATTTGGTTGTTGACTGTTTTAGTTCTTACAATTTAATACTTGGCAGACCTTTTTTAAATAAGTTCGGCACTATAGTGTCTACACTTCTTCTCTGTGTTAAGTTTCCTGTGTAGGACGACCTCATCACAACTATTCACGATGACCATTGCGAAGCTCGTCAGTGCTACAACATCAATCTTAAATTACCAAATCGAGCTATAGGAGCCCAAGTAAACAATGTCCAGAATTCTGACGAGCTCACAGCACTAGCAGATCTTGATCCAAGAGCTGAGTTCCTTGAACAACCAACACCAATAGAAGAAATACAAAAAGGGTATTTTGCTAACGATCTTAACAAATTTACTTATGTAGGTACAAATTAAGCCCAGAAGAAAACAGTACACTTTAACAATTCTTACAGTAACTGCCGATCTATTCGTCTAGACCCCTGCTGATATGCCTGAAATTGATCCCTTGATCATCTCTCACAAGCTGGCACTTAATCTATCTACCCTACCTATAGCTAAGAAAAAATGCAACCTTGGAATTGAGAAAAAGCAAGCTTCCTTGGAGGAAACTAAAAAGCTCATCAATGCCGGCTTTATACAGGAAATCAGATTCACAACATAGTTAGCCAATGTGGTAATGGTAAAAGAACACAATGGTAAATGGCGCATGTGTGTTGATTTCACTGATCTCAACTGAGTATGCCCAAAAGATGCTTATCTTTTACCATCTATTGATTCTTTAGTCGATAATGCTTCTGGTTAAGAAACATTATGCTTTATGGATGCATATTTTGGATATAACCAGATCCTAATGCATCCTTCTGATCAAAATAAAACTGCCTTTACTATAAATATGGTAATTATTACTATAAGGTCATGCCTTCTGAACTTAAGAATGCAGGAGCAACCTACCAAAATCTCATGGATAAGGAGTTTGCGAACCAAATCAGACAAAACATGGAGGAATATGTTGACGACATAGTGGCAAAAACAAAGCTTGGTAACTAGCATGTTGACGACCTCACTGAACGTTTAATCAAATTAGACGCTATAACATGTGACTAAATTCGGAGAAATGTGCTTGCAATGTATGATAGTGTTTTTGTGGAAAAACGAATTTCCAACACACAAATCCAACCGGCAAGTATACCGGGTCGCATCAAGTAGTAATAACTCACTTAGAGTGAGGTCGATCCCACAGGGATTGATGGATCAAGCAACTTTAGTGGGTGATTAGTTTAGTCAAGCTAACATTGAGTGAATTGTGTGAAGTTGATCAACAGAAAGTAAATTGCAAGGAATTTAAAAGATGCAGAAAATAAAATTGCAGGAAACTTAAAGAACAAGAAAGTAAAAGAGCTGAAACTTAAATTGCATGAAATGTAAATTGCATTAAATGTAAAGGGGATTGGGTGCAGGGAATTTAAAATTCAATAAGAAAATGTAAAGAGCAATCAAGCAGAGGAGTAAAAGATGAAATAAGTGCAGCAGATTTAAACAGAAATGGAAAATTGCTTGAAGAAGCAACACAAAATGTAATTAAGCTCAATTGTGAAATTTAAAGAGACAAGTGAGGATCTCAGGGAATCAATGAGACTAGAAAACAAGTCTAGATCTCAATTCCTTCCTTAATCCAACAGAGAAAATATTTGAAGAAGAAATAGAGATGGAAGCAGTAAAGAGAGCCTTGATTCAAATCACAGTTCCTTGAATTATGCAGCAAAATAAGAACAGAGAGATCTCAGATAGAAATTGAAACAGAATTTCTCCAATCTCAATCCAAAATTTCCAAACAAGAGAAAAACTAAAGAGAGAGCTCTCTAATACTACTCCTCCTTAATGGAGCAAGCCTTTCTAATTCAGCTCCCCCTTTTGAAATGAGAGTGATGCCTTTATATAGGCTTTTTACAAAATGAAAATAAAATGAAATTGAAATTAAAAATAAATTCACAAAATGAAATTCCTAATCTAGCTTCTCTGTGTGCCTTTGAGTCATGTTGAGTGGGCTTTGCTTGCTTTGGATTTGAGGAGAAATGGGTTTGGTTGGCCTTGATTCAATTTGGTGAGGAATTGAATTAAATTGAATTTTGGTTGATTTTGGCCCATATGTTGCTCCCAAGAGGCTGCCCTGCCCTTGTGGAGGGCAGAGCAGGGAAATTGTGCGTGCCAAGTGTGGGATAGGCATTCAGGATGCTGCCCTGCCCTTGTGGAGGGCAGGGCAATGTTGTCATGGTGCGTGCCATGCTTCCCTGGGCTGTGTCAAAGTGATGCGCGCAAGCTCCCTTGTGTGTAGCGCTCCCCACTTCCCCTTAGGTGCTTGTGTTCGAACCTTGGTGAAAGCACTTGAGGAGCAATTTTTCCTTGATTTTCCATGAAGAGAGCATGACATTGCCCTGCTCTCCAAGAGGGCAGGGCAGAAAATTGAGCGCTACTTTGCTTTGGAGTGAGGCTCCAGCTTCGAACCTTGGTGGAAGCACATTGGTTTATTTTCGCTTATTTTTTGCCCTTAAAGATGCCTTTCATTCCTGCCTCAATTGTTTGCCAAATATGAATTGCTATATATTGTTGGAAAGCTCTGAATGTCAGCTTTCCAACGCAACTGAAAGCACATCAATTGGACGTCTGTAGCTCAAGTTATAGCCCTTTGAAGGAGGCATGGTCATGCTGTGAGCGCTCAGATTTTACCTTAGCGAAAATTCTTGCTTCCTACCTCACTTTGCATCACGATTCTGCCCTGCCCTTGGCAAGAGTAGGGCAGTGTGTGCTGATTGCTTATTCTCCTTTAATTTGGTCATGGCCATGCTTTTAAAAGCGTGGCCTAAGGCTCCAAAGTGTGCTCCAACTTCAAAGTGTGTCCCAAAGCTCTTTTTTTCTCCTTTTTTTGTGCTTCTTTGCTTCTTTTTCTTCTTATTTCCTACAAGATTTATAAAATTAAAAGATCAAGGAAATATACCAATTAAGTATAAAAGCATTCAATATTTAAGCACAAATCATCAATTTCTTGTATGAAAAAGCATAGAAAAATAGGTATATGATGACATGTCATCACAACACCAAACTTAAACCTTGCTTGTCCCCAAGCAAAAAAAAAAACCATGCAATAAAGATTGAGAATCCAAGGTAAGAAGAATAGCAACTCAATGTTCATGGTAAGATAGTTTTCTATGCATGCTTCAATCACAAAAGAAATGTAAATGATTGATGCTTCCATCTAGCTCAATTTAGGAAATCTTTTTCTTATAATTCTTCCTTGAAACAAGCTTTTAATTTTTTTTAGCTTCTCCTTTTGGGTGCTTTGCCCCATGAGTTGATAACAAAGCTACGACTTCTAAATGCTTTGTTTTCAAGTATTACCACTTGATACATAAGCACCACAAGCATTTAATTAGAGGACTTCATTAAGCTCATTTTTCTTTTCTTTTCTTGACTCTCTAATCATTGATGCTCAGAGCCTTGAGCTTTGAGGGAGTGCTTTTGCACTTGAGCCTAGCCTTGACTTCTAAGTGTTTTGTTTTCAAGCATTTGGCTTGATACATAAACACCACAAGCACTTAGCAAATAAATTGCCATTGGTACTCAGAGCCTTCAGCTTTCTCATTCTTTCCCTTTTTCTTTTCTTGCTTTAATTGTATTTGCTTCTTCAAGGTTTTCATGATTTCAAAAGATTTCACAAAATGTACAAGATGAAAAACTTCAATAAAATCCAATGCAATTGAGCAACAATCAATCATACTAGCTTTCCAATACTTGTATGCACATGCTAAATTCTTCTTTAATTCCTTGTTTGTTTATGATCATGATGCTTTACTGCTTTTGAACTCACAAAACTCAAGTTGGTAGTCATAATGGTACAGCACCATGTTGTAAATCAAATTCAAGCTATGCTTAGTCATACCACACATGCATACAGAAAATATAGAGACAATCATGCAATTTAAAGTGCTGGAAATAAATGAGAGGAAAATGAACTTTACAACCTTGCAATTCATCTTCTCTATTGTTGTCATTTTCCTCCCATTCTTCTCCTTCCCATACCAACTCAGAATGCTTGCTTATCCTCAAGTAACAATTAGAACAATGGCTATGGGGCTAAGATGGATCATGAATGTCTTACACAATGAAATGTTAGTAGCACATGTGTTTTAAGCAAGCAAAATGAAAGATAACAATCAAGGCATCAGAGACAAAGACATTTTGATTGCAAACATAAGAAGGTGAGCACAATACATTGCATAAAAGATAAGTGGCACACCAAACTTAGTGTGACACTTTCACTTGGAATCAATGCAAGTATCCAGTAAAGATTTGAAGCAAATTGTGTTGCATAGCAACACCAAACTTAGAATGCAATCCTATGTCCACTTATTTGAATTAAAACCAAGCAAATGAAACTGTTATTTATTAATTACAATCACCAAGCTAAGAATCTGTCATTAATAAAGCTCTCTTGGTAATGTATTAACAAAGACAGTAAATAAGCAAACTAAAATGAAAGCATTAAAAACAAAGAATTAACTAAAGTAAACAGAATAACAAAATATCAAACCAAAAGAAAATTAACACTGCAAAGACATTATGGTTATGCAGACAAGTGGTGTTGCTGAATGATTTGCATAGAAAAATAGGTGGCACACCAAACTTAGAATCTTGGTGTGTCACTTTCATTTTTTTGATTTGATGCAATCATCCAAAAAGATTGAAAACAATGTGTTGCATGGCAACACCAAACTTAGAATGTAACCATATGCCAATTTATTGAATTTAAACAAAGTAAAGAAAGAAAACAAAGCAGAGAAGAGAAATTATACCTACGGTTGAGTTACCTCCCAACAAGTGCTCTTTTAGTGCCATTAGCTTGACATGTTGTTCTCCACTTTCTTCCTCTTCTTCCAGTTTGTTAAGAGGAATAACCTCAAAGGAGGGAAAGATTCAGCTAGTGTCCCTTGTCTTGGCCTTTCCTCAGCAAGCTTCCTTTTGCAAATGGCTTGATTGATCTTGCTTGCTGGATTAGGGACAGAATTGGTGTTCTTGCTAGTTGCCTTCACTTCTTTAGATTCAAGACTTGGTTGCTGTGTGATTATTGGAGTGATTTCTTCATTAAGAGCCTCTTGCATTGGTGGTTCCATGAGCTTTTCCTCTTTGCACTTCTCCACTTCAATTGAATGTGACTTTTCTAGAATGACTTCCTCACTTTCTTGCTCCTCCACTCCTTTCTTTGCACCCAACATTTGACTTAATAGTTCTTTTATGGAGGAGGTTTGTTGTTCTCCCCAAGATTTCTTCATCTCCTCTTCATATTTTTCGATCACAGATTCAAGGGAAGTTTGTGAGGGTTGTGAGTGTTCATGTTTCTTTGTCACCTCAAGTGGCTTTTGTGAATATAAAATTCTTGTCTCATGTTCCTCATCTTTCATTGCAATTTCACTTGACACAAGGACCTTTTGTTCTTATTTTTCCACTTCCTCTTTCATAAATTGATTTTTACTGTTTGATGGTTCTAAGTGTTTCCTTATGTTCTCCAGGTGCTCATTTGTCCTCTGACAGAGGATTTCTTTCCTTTTCCAGGCTTGTTCTTGTCTTTCAAAAAATCCTCTGGACTTTTGAAGGAGATCCTCTGAATCACAATTTGAAGAATTATTGAACTCATCACAGTATGGATTACTAAGATTTCTTTGATTTTGACTTTTCCAGCCACAATATGAGTAGTTGTTAGACTCATCAAAATCTGGATCATATTGTGTCTCTGGAAGGTGTCCCATTTTAACTGATTGTTCACATTCTTCTTGATATGTCCAGACACCATGAGGATAATGATATAAGTCATTCTGTGGTTCTGGACAGTATCTCATGTGCTCAACTTGATCAATTTGTGACTCTGGAGCAAGTCTCCATTGATTGAAGTGTTCAGAATTTGTATCTTCTTGGTGATATTCCCAACCATCATTAGAATAATGACTTGAATCATATTGTGATGGTGGGCAATATCCCATGAAGTTTGTTTGATTAAAAGATGAGGTGAACTCCATTTGAATTTTGTAGAACACAACACCAATGAAAATTGAAATTACTCAAATCAGATATGAGTTTTGCTTAGTGAGGCAAAAACACAAACACATTGGTTTCCAACAAAAAGAAAATGCTTGATCTAGACTTCTCACCCACTTAATCATTGTTGATCTAATCAATCCCCGGCAACGGCGCCAAAAACTTGATGGTGTTTTTGTGGAAAAACGAATTTCCAACACACAAATCCAAGTGGCAAGTATACCGGGTCGCATCAAGTAGTAATAACTCACTTAGAGTGAGGTCGATCCCACAGGGATTGATGGATCAAGCAACTTTAGTGGGTGATTAGTTTAGTCAAGCTAACATTGAGTGAATTGTGTGAAGTTGATCAAAAGAAAGTAAATTGCACGGAATTTAAAAGATGCAGAAAATAAAATTGCAGGAAACTTAAAGAACAAGAAAGTAAAAGAGCAGAAACTTAAATTGCACGAAATGTAAATTGCATTAAATGTAAAGGGGATTGGGTGCAGGGAATTTAAAATTCAATAAGAAAATGTAAAGAGCAATCAAGCAGAGGAGTAAAAGATGAAATAAGTACAGCAGATTTAAACAGAAATGGAAAATTGCTTGAAGAAGCAACACAAAATGTAATTAAGCTCAATTGTGAAATTTAAAGAGACAAGTGAGGATCTCAGGGAATCAATGAGACTAGAAAACAAGTCTAGATCTCAATTCCTTCCTTAATCCAACAGAGAAAATATTTGAAGAAGAAATAGAGATGGAAGCAGTAAAGAGAGCCTTGATTCGAATCACAGTTCCTTGAATTATGCAGCAAAATAAGAACAGAGAGATCTCAGATAGAAATTGAAACAGAATTTCTCCAATCTCAATCCAAAATTTCAAAACAAGAGAAAAACTAAAGAGAGAGCTCTCTACTACTACTCCTCCTTAATGGAGCAAGCCTTTCTAATTCAGCTCCCCCTTTTGAAATGAGAGTGATGCCTTTATATAGGCTTTTTACAAAATGAAAATAAAATGAAATTGAAATTAAAAATAAATTCACAAAATGAAATTCCTAATCTAGCTTCTCTGTGTGCCTTTGAGTCATGTTGAGTGGGCTTTGCTTGCTTTGGATTTGAGGAGAAATGGGTTTGGTTGGCCTTGATTCAATTTGGTGAGGAATTGAATTAAATTGAATTTTGGTTGATTTTGGCCCATATGTTGCTCCCAAGAGGCTGCCCTGCCCTTGTGGAGGGCAGAGCAGGGAAATTGTGCGTGCCAAGTGTGGGATAGGCATTCAGGATGCTGCCCTGCCCTTGTGGAGGGCAGGGCAATGTTGTCATGGTGCGTGCCATGCTTCCCTGGGCTATGTCAAAGTGATGCGCGCAAGCTCCCTTGTGTGTAGCGCTCCCCACTTCCCCTTAGGTGCTTGTGTTCGAACCTTGGTGAAAGCACTTGAGGAGCAATTTTTCCTTGATTTTCCATGAAGAGAGCATGACATTGCCCTGCTCTCCAAGAGGGCAGGGCAGAAAATTGAGCGCTACTTTGCTTTGGAGTGAGGCTCCAGCTTCGAACCTTGGTGGAAGCACATTGGTTTATTTTCGCTTATTTTTGGCCCTTAAAGATGCCTTCCGTTCCTGCCTCAATTATATGCCAAATATAGATTTCTATATATCGTTAGAAAGCTCTAAATGTCAGCTTTTCAACGCAACTGGAAGCACATCAATTGGACGTCTGTAGCTCAAGTTATAGCCCTTTGAAAGAGGCATGGTCATGCTGTGAGCGCCCAGATTTTACCTTAGCGAAAATTCTTGCTTCCAACCTCACTTTGCATCACGATTCTGCCTGCCCTTGGCAAGAGCAGGGCAGTGTGTGCTGATTGCCTATTCTCTTTTAATTTGGTCATGGGCCACGCTTTTAAAAGCGTGGCCTAAGTCTCCAAAGTGTGCTCCAACTTCAAAGTGTGTCCCAAAGCTTTTTTTTCTCCTTTTTTTGTGCTTCTTTGCTTCTTTTTCTTCTTATTTCCTACAAGATTTATAAAATTAAAAGATCAAGGAAATATACCAATTAAGTATAAAAGCATTCAATATTTAAGCACAAATCATCAATTTCTTGTATGAAAAAGCTTAGAAAAATAGGTATATGATGACATGTCATTAGTGTACAAGGAGGAAAATTTCTAGGATTTCTAGTTACAAGCCGAGGTATAGAAGCCAATCCCGACAAATGCGGACCTATACTAGAAATGAAAAGTCCATAAACAGTCAAGGAAGTACAACGCCTAACAGGGAGACTTGCTGCCCTATCTAGATTTTTGCCATGTTTATCCTCTAAATCTTTTTGTTTTTTCCAAACATTAAAAAAGGAAAACAATTTCAACTGGAATAATGAATGTGAAAATGCTTTTTCCAATATAAAGGCTACCCTTTCAAAACCCCCAATTTTACAAAAGCCCATTCAAGGGGAAGACCTTTATCGTTACTTATCCATCCCTGACTGGGCTGTAATCTCCGTTCTTGTTACAGAAAGAGAAAAAGTGCAACGACCCATTTACTTCGTAAGTAAGTCATTACAGCATGCCAAGCTACGTTACCCAAAGATAGAAAAACTAGCTCTTGCTTTAGTATTATCAGCAAGATGCTTCCGACCATACTTCCAAAGTCATGTCATCATTATCTGAACAGATCAACCACTACGGCAAGTTCTCAACAAGCCGGCACTAGCTGGACAAATTATAAAATGGTCTATAGAGCTCTCCAAATTCGACATCAGATATCAAAGAAGAGGACCAATCAAGTCACAATACCTAGCAAACTTCGTCGTCGAGTTCACCACTCCTTATTCGGACAAGCATTCCATAGAGTGGACTATTTATGGATGGAGCATTGAATCCTCAAGGATGTGGAGCTGGTGTCCAACTTGAAGATGGTAACGGATTTGTTCTTGAACATTTTTTACATCTTTTTTTCAAAACAAGTAATAACCAGACAGAGTACAAAGCCCTAATTGCTGGGCTAAGGTTAGCTATTGATCTACACATCTCAAAATTAAAGGTATATTGCGACTTTCTACTATTTTTACAATAGGTAAATAATTTCTTTAAAGTCAAAGACCCTGTATTAGCAAAATACTTAATGATGAGCAGATATTTTATACGCTTTTTGGCATCATTTTCATATAATTTTCAATATGTTCTGTTTAAGTTTTATTATGTTTTCATAGATTTTAGTGCAAAATTCACATTTTTTGATTCTACTTTGGTTTTGTGTATTTTATGGTGATTTCTAGTATTTTCTGGCTGAAATTGAGGAGTTTGAGCAAAAGTCTGATTTGGAGACAGAGAAAGCACTGTAGATCTATCAAGATCTAACTTTCATGGACTCAAAAGAGATTTTTTTGAGCTACGGAAATCCAAATGGCATGCTCTCAATGGTTATGCGAAGCTAACATCCAGGGCTTTTCAGAAATATATGATAGTTTATACTTTGCTTCAAAAATGAAGGCCAAAAACTGGCATTCAACGCCAGCCACCTACCCCGTTCCTGGTGTCCAATGCCCATAGAGGAGTAGCTGGCGTCCAACACCCAAAAGGGGGTCCCTAGCCAGCGTTCAATGCTCATAAGGGACCCTAGCTCGTGGGAGACACTCAAGCTCAGCCCAAAAACTCACCAAGTTGGCTCCAGAAGTGGATTTTTGCACTATCAACTTAGTTTATCATATTTCTATAATCCTTAATTATTAGATTAGTATTTAAAGGAGAAAATCACCCCTGTTTAGGAGCTCTTTGGCATATCTTTGCCCATTTGAACCTTTCATTGTATTTTCCTAACAGTATGAGTCACTAAACCTCCTAGGTTAAGGTTAGGAGCTCTTCTGATTTTCATGGATTAATAAGAGTATTATTGTTCTATTCAATTTGTGTGTGACTCTATTCTAAGATGTATCTTCGTTTTTCGGCCTTATGAATGAGATGAACCATGACAAGTTATCTCTATTCTACATGGGTTCAGTGTGAGTCTTTAACCGGAGATCACTGAATCACAAGCTTGATTATACATCTCTTAGACAGCTAATCCATGACTTCGTTGGGGACTTCTCGAAACACCAGTTCATCCAAGGCACGGGGAGATTAGAGTCTTTGTGGTAGAGGCTAGAACTAAGGTGCAACATTCTCAGAGATCTGGAAGATTCGACCTTGTCTGTAGCTTTTTGAGTAAGATCATCAAGGGGATAAACTGCAGGAGCTTCACCCTCATTCAGATAGGGCGCACACTAAACCTGGCGTTCGGCTTGAAGGAGGAAGATTGGCGGCCATTGAACCGGCGTTGATCACTTACAGCCTGCCATGGAAGAAGCCACTCACAGTTGAAGAAGACAGTAAGAAATGTTGATCTAGAAGAATGAAGCATCTCCGAAGCCTCAACCATCTTCTTATAATTGAATTCACAAGCACTAAGTAAATTTATCTATATTTAATTTTTATGCGTTTTCACAACATACATCTTTTCTAATCGCCTGACTAAGATTTACAAGGTGTCCATAGCTTGCTTCAAACCAAGAATCCTCATGGGATCGACCCTGACTTACGTCTAGTATTACTTGGACAACCTAGTGCACTTGCTAATTCAGTTGTGTGGAGTTAAAATCCATGCACCACTTAACTATTGTCAAATCCCCCATTTCTAATTTTTCAAAATTTAAAATTCACACACACCTAGAGAGCACAATCACTGAGTTGACATTTTATCTAAGCTCGCAAGCACACAATCACATACTTCTTCTCTTTATCAATCTACCTTGCTCACACTAAGTATCAATCTAACCAAGGTTTTAAGTGTCACTCAGGGAGAAGATTGGCGATGGCCTTATATAAAATATCTCAAGACTGGGAATATCCCACAAAACATTGATAATGTTCGGAAATTTTGTTGTCAGGCATCTTTCTTTACTCTATTCAATAATTCTCTATATAGACGAGATTTTTCTAGTCCTTTGTTAAAATGTCTTTCCAAATCGGAGGCCGAGCTAGTTATAACAGAAGCTCATGAAGGTATTTGTAGAACAAACGTCGGAGCTCGGAACCTATCCTCCAAAATACTTAGGGCTGGATTCTTCTGGCCGACCTTACAGCAAGATTGCAATGCCAAAGTAAAAGCTTGTCCTAATTGTCAAAAGCACTCCCCGATTACATATATTCCATGTGAGGTATTACATTATTCTGAAGTAAGTTGGCCTTTTAACCAATGGGGGCTTAATATCCTCGGCCTTTTCCCTTTAGTACCAAGCCAGGTAAAATTTCTAATAGTTACTATTAATTATTTTTCAAAATGGATTGACGCTCAACCCTTAGCTAAAATAACATCTCAACAAATGATTTCCTTTGTCTGGAAATATATCATCAGTAGATTTGGTATACCTCGGCACATTATCACTGACAATAGTCGCCATTTTGCCGATCAAAGATTCACCTCTTTTTTTGCATAACTTATAAATAACACAACACTTTTCCTCGATGGAGAACCCGCAAACAAACGGCTTAGCAGAAGCGGCCAATAAAGTCATTTTACATGCCTTATAGAAAAAACTAGATGAAGCCAAAGGACTATGGGCCGATCTCATACCTGAAATCATATGGGGATACAACACCACCATCCATTCAACAACAAAAGAAACACCTTTCTGATTGAAATATGGATCTGAAGCCATGATTCGTTTGAAGGTCTCTCAATTATCACTCGAAATGCAATTCACTGATTCTTGGGTACAAGATACAGCTCGACAGATTGATTTAGACACTATTGAAGAAATCCGAGATATAGTAGCCCTACGTCACTGCGCTATGCAGGAATTTATAGCCCGAGAATACAACTAAAAAGCCAACCCGCGATCTTTTCAAGTAAACAATTTGGTACTCCAAAAAACTGAATAGGCAAGCAAACCTCCAGCACATGGAAAGTTAGCCGCAAATTGGGAAGGGTCTTTTCGAGTTATTAAAACACCAGGAAATAATGCATATCGTTTGCGATCTTTAAACGGTATCACTTTACCTAACACTTGGAATGTTTCTTCATTATAGCTTTACTATAGTTAAAATTCAGGAACAGACTTGTACTCATTTTCTTACTCACAAGATTTGTTTCCCAAAAGAAATTTTGCTTAGAGAGGTTTTAACGAGGCCAGCCTACCTGCACCTTTGTACACAAAGGTCGGCAATATTATACATTTGTCTATCCTCATATTTGAATTATTAATTGATTTTTTCCCTTGATTTTCTAATCTATATCACTCCAAAATATATCCATCAAACAACAAATAATGACTTACATCATATTAATTGTAACACTCTACCACACAAAGTCTTAGGCTTAAGGCATAAAACTGAGGTGGCAAGGTATTACAACCTCTAAAAATAAAAATATATAATAATATTGAAAGGAGTTTATACCGAGAAGCCTTTGAAGGAAAGATTAAACAAAAGCGTTAATTAGAAAAGCGCATCACTCACGTAAGCAACAAGCGTAAACCGGGTAGGATAAGAGTAAAACAACACATAAATGAATAAAAGAAGAGTTCCAAGATACAGATAACATGGCTTCTGACTTGGCTCGCGATAAAACTGGCCAGAGCATATATAGCTATATATAAAATAAACTGAAAATGCCCAACATACAATTTATAGAACCTATTTCTCCAAATGTACCTCTAAGAGGGATAAAACGTGATATACTAAGGAACGGATTTTTGCGTGATCTAGAATTTCATAAATAAATCCTCGTTGAAAGTTTAGCTTCTAGACCGACAAGGAATCTGAAGAGAGAACTTTTGCGTGGTCTAGAATTCAGAATAAATTTCCGTTGCAAGTATAGCTTCTAAACCAACAAAAGTCCTTTCTTACAAACGTTTTGGTTGTCACAAGTAACAAACCCCTAAATAAATTGATAACCGAAGTATTCAAACCTTGGGTCGTCTTCTCAAGGAATTGCAGGGAGGTATGTTCTTATTATTGGTTATGGAAAAGTATATTTTTGGGGTTTTCAAAAGGGTTGAACAAGTAATATAAAATAACAAGTCGTTAAAATAATAACTAATAAAGCTCTTGGCAAGGTATGAGAACTGGAAGTCCTATCACAGTTATCCTTATCAATTGTGATGAGAATTGGATTTTTCTCCCACTAAGTCAACCTCTAACTATGAAGGTAAGTTAAGTGGATGAATTAATTTTTATCCCTCAAGTCCTAGTCTTTCCTTGGAAAAGACTAGAGTTAGTGGAACTCCAATTAATTCTTGAAGAATTCCAATTTTCAGTCATCAATGAGTTTGATAACTCAAGAGTTACCAATTAATCAACCAAACCCATAAGGGAATAAAATCTACTTGAATGAAAATAATTTGGATAGAGCCCAAGCATCAATAACATAAATTAGAGAAAACAATCATAAGTCTGAAATACCTCAAATTATATTAATTAAGAAAATCCTAACATGAAAAGTTCATAAGCCAAATAGGCAACATAACTAATACAAGCATTAAAGTATCTGAAAGTAAAAGAGGAATACAAAATAAAAAGGAATATTGAACCCAATGAGGAGTTGAAATCCTAAATCCTTTAAGAGGAATCCTAATCCTAAATCCTAAGAGAGAGGAGAGAACCTCTCTCTCTAAAAACTACATCTAAAACTATAAAAAGTGTATTATGAATGAATGATTATGAATGGATGCATTCCCCCAATTTATAGCCTCTAATATGTGCTTTCTGGGCCGAAAACTAGGTCAGAAACAACCCAAAAATCGCTAATTTCGAAATCTGGTACGTACAGGTCACGGGAAAGTGAGCGGAAGCGTCGTCCACACGTTTGCGTGGAATGAGATTCGCAGATGCGACGTGTCCACGTGGAGCGCGCGTTCGCGTCACCTATCTTTACGGCCACTATGGCGAATTATATATCAAATGGAAGCCCCGGACATTAGCTTTCCAACGCAAGTGGAACCGCATCATTTGAACCTCTGTAGCTCAAGTTATGATCGTTTTAGTGCGAGAGGGTCAGGCCGACAGCTTTGCAGTTCGTTCAACTTCTTGTATTCCTTCCACTTTTGCATGCTTCCTTTCCATCGTCTGAGCCATTCATGCCCTGTAATCCCTGAAATCACTTAACACACATATCACGGCATCTAATGGTAACAAGAGAGGATTAATATTAGCAAATATAAGGCCAAAGAAGCATGTTTTCAATCATAGCACAAAATCAGGAAGGAGAATGTAAACCCATGCATTTAGTATGACTAAGTGTATGAAAGATCGATAAATCCACTCAATTAAGCACAAGATAAACCATAAAATAGTGGTTTATCAACCTCCCCACACTTAAACATTAGCATGTCCTCATGCTAACCTCATGAGAAGCTATAAAGGAGTGAAGAGGAATGATAGAGAGTATGCAATGCAACCTATCTATGTGAATGCAACTACATGCAAAATGTTTCTACCTACTGGGTTAAAAGTGAATAAGTTCTTCAAGACAAATATGAATCAAATTCCATTAATTCAAATTATATAATTAAAAGCAAGTAAACCTGTAAGAAGATAGCTAATGAAAGTAGGGAACATAGAATCAAGCATTGAACCCATACCGGTAGTGTATATCACTCTAGTCTCTCAGGTGTATAGGGTTATTCACTCTACTCTTCTCTAATCATGGTTTCTAAACTTTATTCTTCATCTAACCAATCAACAAATATTTAATGTACTAATGCAAACATCATGAGGTCTTTTCAAGGTTGTAATGGGGCCAAGGCAAGGGTAAGGGTATATGTATGGCTAAGTGAGCTATAAATTGAATCTTTGAATAACCTGGGCTATCACCTAACATACATACATTCTATATAACTTCTAAAATCATGCCTACCTACCCATAATTCCCACTTTTGTATCACATACTCATGTATCAACTTTTCTTTTGTGTCACATATGCATTGATTTTTTATTAACTTAACATTGGGGTAATTTTGTCCCATTATTTATTTATTTATATTATATATTTTTCTTTTCTTTTTTTCTCTCTTTTTTTCTCTTTTTTTTTGAGACATAAAAACTAAAATAACATATCAATGCATATGAAATTTTTAATTTTCTATTTTACATGAGTAGATACCCAAATTTCCCAATATTCAGAATTAGAAACATGATACATTCCCTTATTAACCCATGTTCCCACAGTTTCCCCACACTTAGTTGATGCACAACCTCTATCTTAAGCTAACCAAAGATTCAATTGGGATATTTAATTTTTTTTTCTGCTTAAGGCTAGTGATGTGGTTATAAAACAGAAAGGGATTAAAAGCTCAAAGTGGCTAACAAGGGTGACATAAAAGGGTAGGCTTATTTGGGATAAGTGAGCTAAAACAAGTAATGGCCTCAATCATATGCAAGCATGTAAATACACTAAATAATGGACATATAAAATGAAACAAAGTAAAGATTGCAATCATAGAGAAGAAAACACACAAGAATAAAAATTTATGGTTAAATAATGTAACCATGTAATTAAGCTCAAGACTCACAGGTTGTGTGTTCTTTAGCTAAAAAACCATGTTCCAAATACAACTTCAAACAAATTTAACATATAAAAAATTTTAATTTTTTTATTTAAATTAGTAAAATTTTTCAAAAATAGGGGTCTTAACAAGAAACTTATTATTTTAACCAAGTAGTAACTAAATGCATAAAATAAAATAAAAACATGCAAATACAACAATTAACAAATTAAGAAAATAGAGTATTGGTGTTGAAAAGAAGGTAACTAATCCCTGGAAGTCGGTATCGACCTCCCCTTACTTAAAGATTGCACCGTCCTCGGTGCATGCTAAGATGTGCAAGTGGATGGGGGTTGTGGTTCCTCAGCTGGGGCTCTTTTTGTTCTTTTCCTTGCCGGTGGTTTGGGAGTAGCTTTCTCTTTACCCTTCTTGGTGGCCATCCTGAAAAGGGAAAAAGAAAGTAACTTTGAAAGCTAAGGGTTAGAGCAAGGAAGAGAGCGGGAAAGGTGGTAATCAATGCACAATAAAGAAGAATGACGTTACCACATGGTCATGACTACATGTGAAAAGTTCATCAATGGAAATATAGCAAGTGCATGTAATAACAATTAAATGCAAGATGTTTATTGGCAATGCTGGCAAAGGCATGAGTAGCATATATCAAGAATTCAATGTCCAAGTTAGATTACCAAGTCTTTCAAACTAACAACATGTTTGTAATGACAATTATATTTAATGAATATGATATGAAAAAGGGTTTCGTGAAAAGCAAGCATTCAGAGTAGTAGGATAAAAGATACTGAAAAACAGTGCATAATGCCATATAGGCATTTTCACAAACACTTAGTATGCATGGTAAATAATCTAATTGAAAATAATAAATTCAACATGCAAGCAACCCTTTAAAAATTAATATATAATTGCCAAACAATTTTGCAACAATCCACAATGACCCAAATAAATTTCCAACACCAATTAAAAAGAAAAAGAAAGAAAAAGAAAACATATGAAATGAAAGTAAAAAGAAAGAGAAAGGAAGAAGAAAAAATAAAGAAGAAGAATAGAAAAGTAAGGATTTAAGATATTTGGCAAATTAGGATAAGCTGTGCAGCGCAGGCAACGCGGACGCATGGGAGACGCATTCGCACGAATGCGCTTAGATGGATTGACGCGGTCGTGTCGATCACGCGGTCGCGTGACTCGTTTTACGCGATTGGCGCGAGGGCAGCCTTGTGTTCGCACAACTCTCTGTTCAAAATCTTATTTTGCCAAAATATGGGTGACGCGATCGCGTGGGTCATGCAATCGCGTGAGTGGCCAATATTGGGATATGATGCAGACGCGTGGGGCACGCGTTCGCGTGGTAGGGACTGTGCGTCTAGCACTAATCCAGCACCACTCCAGCATAACTTTCGGCTATGCACCCTTTTCTCGTCGATTACCAGGTCACGCGGCCGCGTGGGTGATGCGGACGTGTGGGAGGCGTGTTTCCCATGTGACGCGGACGCGTCAGCGACGCGGTCGCGTGGGATGATTTATGCAAAGGCACGCCTCTAGCCACGCTCTCGCGTGACTCTCTGTTCAATTTTATTTTCTTCTCAACGCATCTATGACGCGGACGCGTCGGCGACGCTGGCGCGTCGCATGCGATTTCTTCTTTTTTTTTAATGCAGAATGCAATGTATGTTATGCAAAATTCCAGGTTCAATCAAAAACTCAAAAACATACTAAAATTTAAACTGAAAAAGGAACGATCATACCATGGTGGGTTGTCTCCCACCCAGCACTTTTAGTTATAGTCCTTAAGCTGGACATTTGGCGAGCTCCTTGTTATGGTGGCTTGTGCTTGTATTCATCCAAAAATCTCCACCAATGTTTGGAGTCCAGTAGCCTCCGGGGTCCCAAACTAGGCGCAGAAAGCCTTCAAGTAAGTTAAAGCAAGTGACAAGGCCCCAAGAGTGTTGATTGCCACAATAAATTTCGGGGTCCCAAATCTTGCTTTTGCACCCGTCTTCTTGTTGATCATTATGATTCCATCCGGGTAGCAAGCAATCTGAATTCTCACTAAAGCGGCCAAACAACTTCCTTGACCCATTCAGTTGAGCTTTACACCAACCTTTGTATTTAAACTTTGAGCTTCCAACCATAATAAACCTTACAGGACAATTCTTACCACTGACCATCTTCCTCTTACTCTTGATGCCACAAAGAGCTCTAAGTTGACCATCCGTCTCCAGTAGCCCATATTCAAGTGGAATTAGAAAGCTAAGGGATATGAATTTTACGCACTTTAATCTTGTGAAGGATGATGGAAACCTAGGGGGAGGTGTTTCTAATGAACGTGCAAGCTCCACTCCTTTGTGCTCTTCTTCGACATCTTCCACCTTTTTGTAATCTTCTTCAATATCAACCTCTTCCTCTTGGTGGATTTCTTCCAATTCAATCTCTTCTTCATTGTTCACCAAGGGCATGAGAGGTTGTGCTTCTTCTTCTTTCATCTCCATGTCAAGTCCAATGGGAGAGGACACAAATGTAGAAAAAAATTCATCAATGATCGAATCCATCTCTTGACCATCCCTTTCAAAGTCTTCAATCATGAGATGCCTTGGAGGTTGTACACGCTCCTCAACATCAATTTCAAACGTCTTTGAAGGAGGTTGTATAACTTGACTTTCCCATGGAGGTTCAGCATCTCCTAAGTCTTCAACCACTGCTTCCTCTTCCTCTTCAATAATTCCGGCTTCCTCCACTTGTTCCAGTACAAATTCATGCTCCTTACTGTCCACCGGAGTTTCTAATGTCTCCTTCATGCCACGTTCTTCATTAGATTGTCCACATGAAGCCATGGGGGTTCCTTGAGTGTCCGAACGTTTGGAAGCTAATTGATTTATTGCTTGCTCCAGTTGATGAAGGGTTGCATGAAATTGATCTACTGATTCCTTGAGGCGAGCCTGTGATTCTTGGGTCGATCCAAAAATTGGCAGTGGTGGTTCTTGGGAGTAATTGGGGTGGGATTGGGGTGGTTCTACATATGGTTCATACGATTCATAGGGTGGTTGGTTTGGTGGATATGTGTTAGGGTCATATGGAGGTGAGTGGCTGATGTTAGGATTTTTGCTAGTAAAGAATTTATAAAAATATTCGCGTTGTAGATATAGCTTTTAAACTAACAGAAATCCCTTCGTACAAAAGTTTTGGTTGTCACAAGTAACAAACCCCTAAATAAATTGATAACCGAAGTATTTAAACCTCGGGTCGTCTTCTCAAGGAATTGCAAGGAGGTATGTTCTTATTATTGGTTATGAGTTTGTAAATTGGGGGTTTTAAGAATGAGGAACAATTATGATGAATGACAAGTAAAATAAATAATTGACTGTAAAGCAAACCCTTTGGTAAGGTACGAGAAATTGGAAGTCCAGACTTAGTTATTCTTATCAATAATAATGAAAGATAAATCTTAATTCCACTTAGTTAACCTTTGCTAAAGCAAAGGAAAGTCAAGGGACTAATTAGTTTGACCTTCGAATCCTATTTATTTCTTAAGAAAAGGTTGGGATTATTGAAGTTCAATTCAATTAGCAAAGATAACAGTTATCAATTATGTTGAGCTGAGATAACTCCTGAGTTACTGATTTCTTAACCAAGACCAAAAAGGTGGAAAGCTGAATTGAAATCATAAATCTAAAAACATCTCAATAATGTATAATCCTAACATGAAAAGTTTATAAGCCAATTGGGCAATACAAATCAAATACCAATAAAAGCATTAAAGTATCTAAGATAAGAGATAAATATAAAGTAAAGGAAATATTGAACCTGATGAAGAGTCGAATTAAATCCTAATTTCTAAAAATCCTACCTAAATCCAAAGAGAGAGGAGAGAGCCTCTCTCTCTCTAAAAACTACATCTAAAACTAAAATTATGAATTATGAAAAGCATGATGAGTCTCTGCAAGTTCTCTGACTTTAATCTGTGTTTCTGGGCCGAAAACTGGGTTGAAATGCGGCCCAGAATCTCTGCCAGCGACTTTTGTAATTCTGCAGATTGCGTCATCCATGCGGACGCGTCATTCGCGTTTTTCCCTGCCACGCGTTCGCGTCGTCCACGCTTCCGCGTCACTTGTGCTTTTCTAATCTGTGCGGTCGTGTGAGCCATGCGACCGCGTCACTGCGGATTCCTTTCTTCCACGCGGTCGCGTCGCTGAGGCGTACGCGTCACTTCTCGCTGATCATCTCCTCAATTTCTTGTGTTCCTTCCATTTTTGCAAGCTTCCTTTCCAATCTCTCACTCATTCATTCCCTATAAAGCCTGAAACACTTAACACACAGATCAAGGCATCGCATGGTAATAAGAGATGATTAAGATTAGCTAAATTAAGACCAAAGAAGCATGTTTTCAATCATGTAATAATTTTAGGAAGGAAATATAAATGCATGCTAATTATATGAATAAGTGGGTAAAGACCATGATAAAACCACACAATTAAACACATTGTGAACCATAAAATAGTGGTTTATCAGTGGCGGAAAGGGGCTTGTGAGTATGGTGGTCTAAAGTTATGTTGAGGAGAGGGTTCATAAGCATATGGTGGTGGTTGTTGATAATCTAAAGAGCACTCACCATAGCCATTGCCTTGATATGCATCACAAAATGGTTGTTGATAGTCCATTGGAGGTGGTTGTTGCCATGAGGGTTGATTAAATCCTTGTGGTTCCTCCCATCTTTGATTGTTCCAACTGTGATGCCTGTTCTCATTGTAATTTTCTCTTCCTGCAAAATAATTGTAACCAGACTCATAGCCAAAGGGGTGAGAGTTCATGGTAGTAGGAAAAAAAATAAAAACAAAAACTAACAAAAAGAAAATATTTTGAAAAAGATATGATTTTTGAAAAAGATTTGAAATTTGATTTGGAAAAAAGATAAGATAAGATAAAAATTTTAAAATCTGAAAATTTTTTTTTGAAAAATATTTACAATAACCAATAATAAGGCACACGTTTGCAATTCCCCGGCAACGGCGCCATTTTGAAGAGAGATCTTTTGCGTGGTCTAGAATTCAGAATAAATTTTCGTTGCAAGTATAGCTTCTAAACCAACAAAAGTCCTTTCTTACAAACGTTTTGGTTGTCACAAGTAACAAACCCCTAAATAAATTGATAACCGAAGTATTCAAACCTCGGGTCGTCTTCTCAAGGAATTGCAGGGAGGTATGTTCTTATTATTGGTTATGGAAAAGTATATTTTTGGGGTTTTCAAAAGGGTTGAACAAGTAATATAAAATAACAAGTCGTTAAAATAATAACTAATAAAGCTCTTGGCAAGGTATGAGAATTGGAAGTCCTATCACAGTTATCCTTATCAATTGTGATGAGAATTGGATTTTTCTCCCACTAAGTCAACCTCTAACTATGAAGGTAAGTTAAGTGGATGAATTAATTTTTATCCCTCAAGTCCTAGTCTTTCCTTGGGAAAGGCTAGAGTTAGTGGAACTCGAATTAATTCTTGAAGAATTCCAATTTTCAGTCAGCAATGAGTTTGATAACTCAAGAGTTACCAATTAATCAACCAAAGCCAAAAGGGAATAAAATCTACTTGAATAAATATAATTTGGATAGAGCCCAAGCATCAATAACATAAATTAGAGAAAACAATCATAAGTCTGAAATACCTCAAATTATATTAATTAAGAAAATCCTAACATGAAAAGTTCATAAGCCAAATAGGCAACATAACTAATACAAGCATTAAAGTATCTGAAAGTAAAAGAGGAATACAAAATAAAAAGGAATATTGAACCTGGTGAAGAGTTGAAATCCTAAATCCTTTAAGAGGAATCCTAATCCTAAATCCTAAGAGAGAGGAGAGAACCTCTCTCTCTAAAAACTACATCTAAAACTATAAAAAGTGTATTATGAATGAATGATTATGAATGGATGCATTCCCCCACTTTATAGCCTCTAATCTGTGCTTTCTGGGCCAAAAACTGGGTCAGAAACAACCCAGAAATTGCTAATTTTGAAATCTGGTACGTACAGGTCGCGGGAAAGTGACGAGGAAGCGTCGTCCACGCGTTTGCGTGGAATGAGCTTTGCAGATGCGACGTGTCCGCATGGAGCGCGCGTTCGTGTTGCCTATCTATACGACATCAAAGCCCCGGACGTTAGCTTTCCAACGCAAGTGGAACCGCATCATTTGGACCTCTGTAGCTCAAGTTATGATCGTTTTAGTGCGAGAGGGTCAGGCTGACAGCTTTGCAGTTCCTTCAACTTCTTGTATTCCTTCCACTTTTGCATGCTTCCTTTCCGTCCTCTGAGCCATTCATGCCCTGTAATCACTGAAATCACTTAACACACATATCAGGGCATCTAATGGTAACAAGAGAGGATTAATATTAGCAAATATAAGGCCAAAGAAGCATGTTTTCAATCATAGTACAAAATCAGGAAGGAGAATGTAAACCCATGCATTTAGTATGAATAAGTGTATGAAAGATCGATAAATCCACTCAATCAAGCACAAGATAAACCATAAAATAGTGGTTTATCAGAATCCTTTCGTACAAAAGTTTGGTTGTCACAAGTAACAAACCCCTAATAAAATTAATAATCGAAGTATTTAAACCTCGGGTCGTCTCTAAAGGAATTGCATGGAGGTGTGCTTATAATTGGTTATGGAAAAGTGTGTTTTGGGGTTTTGTGAATAAGAGAACAAGGAAAGTAAATGGCAAAAGGAATAAACTAATAACTAGAAAAGCTCTTGGTAGGGTATGAGAACTGGAAATTCTATCCTAGTTACCCTTATCAATTGTGATGAGAATTGTTCATTGCTCCCACTTAGTTAACCCTCAACGAATGAAGGAAAGTCAAGTGGATTATCAATTTGATTCCTCAAGTCCTAGTCAACTCCTAAGGAAAGACTAGCTTTAATGGAATCCTAATCAATCAGCAACTTTCAATTATCAATCAACAAAGGAGTTTGATAACTCAAGTGTTACCAATTACTCAACCAAGCCAAGAACATAGAATCCTACTCTAACAACCTTCTAAGCATTTTGTCCAGCACTTGGCAGGTATAAAATAAAAGCATAGAAAAGCAATAATAGAATATTAAATCCAAACAAATACAAAATACCTCAAATTGCATTAAATAGAAAATCAAAGCTAACAAAAGAGTAGAAGAGAAACTAAATTAAAGGAACATTGAACCTGAATTTGATGAAGAAATAAACCTAAAACTAATAGAAATCCTAAATCCTAAAACCTAGAGAGAGGAGAGAGCCTTTCTATCTAAAAACTACACTAAAACCTAAAATTGTGTGAATGAAAAGTTGAATGATTAATGAATGGATTCACCCACTCGGTAGCCTCTAATCTATGTTTTCTGGGCCAAAACTTGGGTCAAAAACAGCCCAGAAATTGCCCCCAGCAATTTCTAATTCGTCCAGCACATGTCTCACGCATACGCGTCATCCACGCATACGCATGGATTGAACTTTCGCCAGGTCACGCGTACGTGTGATCCACGCGTGTGCATCGCCCAACAGACAAGCAGCTATGGCAAATCATACATTGTTGCGAAGCCCCAGATGTTAGCTTTCAAACACAACTAAAACCGCCTCATTTGAACCTTTGTAGCTCAAGTTATGACCATTTGAGTGTGAAGAGGTCAGGGCTGACAGCTTTGCAGTTCCTTCAGCTTCTTGTATTCCTTCCACTTTTGCATGCTTCCTTTCCATCCTCTAAGCCATTCCTGCCCTGTGATCTCTGAAAATACTTAACACACATATCAAGACATCAAATGGTAATAAGAGAGAATTAAAACTAGCTAAATTAAGACCAAAGAAACATATTTTCAATCATAGCACAAAATCAGGAAGGAAAATATAAAACATGCGAATTCTATGAATAAGTATGAGAATAGTGGATAAAATCCACTCAATTAAGCACAAGATGTGCCACGAAATAGTGGTGCATCAAATCTCCCCACAGTTAAATATTATCATGTCCTCATGCTAAGCTCAAGAGAAGATATAAGAGTGAAGAAGAATGGTAGAAAGTATGAGATGCAACCTATAAATACAACTATATGCTAAGATATTTCTGTCTACTCGGTTAAAAGTAAATAAGCTCTTCAAGACAAACATAAATAAGATTTCACTAATTCAAATTATACAATAAAAGACAAGTAAACTTGTAAGAAGATAGCTCATGAAAGCAGGGAACATAGAATCAAGCATTGAACCCTCACATGAAGTGTATATGCACTCTAATCTCTCAAGTGTCTAGGGTCAATCACTCTACTCTTCTCCAATAATGCTTTCTAAAACTTTGTTCTTCATTTAACCAATCAACAAGTATTTAGTATACCAATGCAAACATCATGAGGTCTTTTCAAGGTTGTAATGGGGCTAAGGTAAGGGTGAGGATATATGTATGGCCAAGTGAGCTAAAATATGAATCTTTGATTAACCTAAGCTTTCATATAACACACATACACACTCTATGTAACTCTAAAATCATGCCTAACTACCCAAAATTCCAACTTTTGTATATTTCACATACTCATGTACCAATATTTTTTTCTTTAATTTCACCACATATGCATTGATCTTTTATTAAACTTAACATTGGGGTAATTTTGTCCCATATTTATTTATTTATATAATATATATATATATATTTTTTTTCTCCTTTTCTTTTTCTTTTTCTCTTTTTTTATTAAAAATATAAAAGTAAACATAACATATCAAAGCACATGGCTCTTTTAATTTTCCTGGTCTCACATGAGTAGGTACCCAAATTCCCAATATTTTGTCAATGAAACATTATACACTTCCATCAACAGAAGTTCCCACAGTTCCCCACACTTAATTGACACACAATCTCTATCTTAAGCTAACCAAAGATTCCAATGGGATAAGTAATTGTTTTTTCGCTTAAGGCTAGTGATGTGGTAAAATATAGAACAGAAGGGGATTAAAAGGCTCAAAGTGGCAAACAAAGGTGATTGAAAGGGGTAGGCTATTTAGGATAAGTCAGCTAATACAAATGATGGCCTCAATCATATGCAAGCATGTAAATACACTAAACAATGGACATATAGAATGGAACAAAGTAAAGATTGCAATCATAGAGAAGAAAACACACAAGAATAACATATTATGGTTGAATAATGTAACCATATAATTAAGCTCAAATCTCACAGGTTGTGTGTTCTTAGCTATAATTCAGGTTCCAAATTACAATCCTCAAACAAGTTTAAAAAAATTTCAATTTAAATAAGTGAAATATTGTAAAAATGGTCTTGAAAAGAAACTCATTATTTTAACTAAGCAAGACATACATGCAAACAAACATGTAAATGCAACAACTAACAAGGAAAATAAATGATTGGTGTTGAAAAGAAGGTAACTAACCCATGAAAGTCGGTATCGACCTCCCCACACTTAAAGATTGCACCGTCTTTGGTGCATGCTAAGATGTACAAGTGGACAGGATGCTCCAACTGATGCTTGTAGATGCAAGCGCCTTAACTGGAGGTCTCGTGGTTCCTTTCCATGCTGGTGTCTTGTCAGTGACCTTCTCTTTTCCTTTATTCGTACCCCTGTCTAAAGAAGAAAGAAAAGGAAGAGTGTGAAATATAGACAACTAAGAACGGAAGGTAGAAAATTCCAAGTGATAATGAATGCCAAAGGAAAGATGTTAGCCCAACTACATGGTAGCTACAACATGTTTGTAAGACATCAATACGGATCAAAAAGGCAATTCATAAAATTAGATGCAAGATGGTAAAAAGCATGCAAGTAATGGGCATGAGAAGCATAATTCAAGCATCAATTATTAAATGTGCCAAATTAAAGAGCATATGTAATAAAGACAATTGTGAAAAATAATCTCAAATACATGTGGAATCCAAGTGTTGTGAAAAAGAGGCATACAAGTAAATGAGTAAAAGAAAATAGGATTCAAAGTGCCAGAAAAGCTTTTTCACAAACACGTGGTGTGTAAGATATAATTGGAATGAAAATAATGTAATCCAAATGTATAAGAGAGCCAAATTGAAATATCAATTGTCAAATCACTCCTCATAAAATAGACAAGCTCAAAATAATAAAATAGTACCCAAATAAAATTCCAACACCAACATAAAAATGCATGAGAAGAAACCATAGATAACTAAGGCAACATAAAATAAATAAATACAATAATTGGTAGAAGGGGGACAGAGTAGATGGGGGGCAAAAGAAGGGGAAAGGAGAGAAGAAGGGAGAAGGGCATGAGAAACAGGACGCGACGCATAAGCGTGCATCACTCGTACGCGTGAAAACTGAGTTGGCCCTGCAACGTGTAAGCATCGCCCATGCATATGCGTGGGTGGTCTGAAAGAACCACAATCACCCCCAGTGATTTCTGATACGTCTAGCACGTGCGCATGTCACGCGTACGCGTCGTTCACGCGTACGCGTGGATTGAACTTTCGCCAGGTCACGCGTACGCATGATCCACGCGTGCGCGTTGCCCAACAGCTAGGTAGCTATGATAAATTATATATCGTTGTGAAGGCTCGGATGTTAGCTTTCCAATGCAACTAGAACCGCCTCATTTGAACCTTTGTAGCTCAAGTTATGATCTTTTAAGTGTAAAGAGGTCAGGGTTGACAGCTTTGCAGTTCCTTCAGCTTGTTGTATTCCTTCCATTTTTGCATACTTCCTTTCCATCCTCTAAGCCATTCCTGTCCTGTGATCTCTGAAAACACTTAACACACATATCAAGGCATCGAATGGTAATAAGAGAGGATTAAAACTAGCTAAATTAAGACCAAAGAAACATATTTTCAATCATAGCACAAAATCAGGAAGGAAAATGTAAAACATGCGAATTCTATGAATAAGTGTGAGAATAGTGGATAAAATCCACTCAATTAAGCACAAGATGTACCACGAAATAGTGGTGCATCATATACAATAGAGATATAAAGTATCTACAAACATATCAAAAACCAAAATAAAATCCCAAATAGCTAGAGTCCTTCGCCTCAGAAACTTCCAGAATGCCTCAACGACTTGCCTTACATCCTGCATCTTGAAAACAAAAATATCACATGGGATGAGAACTATAGGTTCTCAGTATTGTAACAGTACCTACATAACTAACATATAAGGTCCCGGGAAAGCCGAAGGTGATCCTAGAACTTTAGACAAAAGATTCAAAGCTAAAAATGAAATCTAAAACCATAAATTACGGAGAGGTATCTAAGTTTAAGGATTCCTAGTTTTTATCACAGTTCTAACCTAAGTCCCTAAGTTCACCGCCTTTCTTCTAACCCTCCAAAACACCAATACACAGACAAACAATGCATACAGAGAAAACACAAGAAGTTTACAATTACAACAAATAGGACATATAGCAGTTAAGCATGAATATCAGTTACACAACCCAAGAAGGAAAAACCAAACAAACTACTCAAATGCTTATAATGCATGCCTTTTCTACTAGCTGTGAGCTCACGTGTTGGTTACTTTGCCAGAACCTGACCCATCCGGTAGCTAACCCAGATATCGTCCTCTTGAAAACCAGTGGGCGGTATACTCCCACGAACCCCACCATTGCGAGCGGTACACAACCACGAACCTTGCAAGATCTTCAATTGGAAAATAACACACACATGTAGGCGGTAAACCACCATGAATCCCACATAACATTCTCTTTAAAAACATGTGGGCGGTACACCACCATGAACCCCACAAAGCATTTTCATTTAAAAACATGTGGGCGGTGATGACATGTCATAATGTCATGTTTTTCTATGCTTTTTCATACAAGAAATTGATGATTAGTGCTTAAATAATGCATTCTTGTGTGCTTAAATGGTATATTTCCTTTATCTTTTGATTCTATGAATTTTGTAGGAAATAAGTAGAAAAAAAAGCAAAATAGCACAAAATCAGCTCAAAAGAAGAAAAGAAGGATTTTAGGGCACACTTTGAAGTGAAGGAAAGCAGGGAGGAAGGCCGAGCATATAAAGATGGAGAAGAAGCAACGTTGGTGGCCAAGTTGGACCACCAACATTGACTCAAACTTAGAAGAGAAATAGACACTCCTTTGTAACTAATGTTGAAGCTCACGTTTGAGGTAACGTTGAACATCCAACGTTAACCCCAACGTGATAAGGAAATGAGCTTTCTGGAGTTTTTGAAAAACTGCAGGGATACGGACGCGTACTATACGCGCACGCGTGGATTGGAAATTCTGACAATCCACGCAAACGCGCACATGCCGCGTACGCGTCGATAGGAGACGTTGGACCCCAAACGCTACCTCCAACGTGAAAGCCAACATGAGCAATCTTGAATATGGGATTCTGAGTTTAAAAAAGCACAAGGGCATGCTCGCACCTATGGCGCGTACACGCAAGTTCAACCATTGAGTATCCGCGCAGACACACACATGCCGCGCATGCGTGGATGAGCTTCGTGATCCAAGTGCGCAGACCCGCGCGGTACGCGTATGTGCAGGATGGCTGACGTTAGCCCTCCAACGTTGAGTCAAACGCCAATGACAGCAGTATTTTCCTTTTTTGCTGGTCTGTTCGAAGTGGCGTTTGAGTCAACGTTGACACTCAAACGTTGACTCAAACTTGAAGCACCAGTATTCAAACTTTGCTCAGATTTCTTCTCAAAACTGAAAGCCAATCCTTCAAATCTAAAGCAAGCAAAGCCCATTATCATCACTCAAAGGCATAAGAAACAATTAGATTAGGAATTTCATTTTATTTGTAATTTGTTTTCAATTTCATTTTCATTTGTCATTTTTGTAAAAGTCTATAAAAAGGCATCTGTTCCATTTTAGATAGGAGGCTGGCTCCACTAGGGAGCAGTAGGAGTAGAGCTCTCTCTTTTAGTTTTTCATTTTGAATTTGAATTTTGGATTGGGATTGAAGGAATTATGTTTCATTCTTGATCTGAAACTTCTCTTTGTTCATCTTCTGCATAATCTTAGTGCATTGAGAATTGAATCTGAGATTTCATTTACTGCTTCCATCTTTTTTTCTTCTGCAAATTGTTTTCTGCTGGATCAAGGAAGGAATTGAGATCTAGACTTGTTTTCTAGTCTCATTGATCCCCTGAGATCTTCACTTGTCTTTTTGGATTTCACAATCAAATTGAGTTTTCTTGCTGTTTTGAATTTTTCAAGCAATTTTCCTTTTATGTTCAGATCTGTTGCAAGTTATTGCATCTTTTACTTCTCTGTTTGATTGCTATTTACACTTTCTTGTTTGATTTCTTGGATCCCAGCTCCTAAAATCCTTTTATTTTTTCTGCAATTTAAATTTCTAGTTGCTTAATCTATTGCTTTCTTTAATTTTCAGTTCCCACTCCCTTTTATATTCACAGCAATTTACATTTATTGTCATTTAAGTTTCTGCAATTTACGTTCCTTGCTCTCTAAGTTTCTGTCCAATTTACTTTCTACACTTTAAATTTTCTTGTCATTTACTTTCTGCTGCATCAATTATCACTCACCAATATTAGCTTGACTAAACTAATCACCCACTAAAGTTGCTTCATCCATCAATCCCTGTGGGATCGACCTCACTCATGTGAGTAATTACTACTTGATGTGACCCTGTACACTTGCCGGTGAGTTTTGTGTTGGAATTCGATTTCCACTCATTAGGCGGTAAACCACCAAAAACCCCATAAATATCTCGATGTTGGGCAAGCGGTAAACCACCAGGAACCTTTCCAGGTCAAGCTCAAAAGAGTTTTATTTTCAAATTCATTACAAATTATTCATTCATATCCAAACAAAATCATCAATTCTTATACATATACATATATACATCATCCAACATCACAAACTTGCATTATCCACCACCATCACTTTTTCTCATGCCATTAATCATCAACCCAACTATTTCATAACAATTTGACATAATATACACACCAATACATGATTCAACCTATCCTAAGTCATCTAGCCTAAATTTTCAGGACACATTATATTTTAGATATGAGAAACTGAAATCATACCTTGGCTGATCCTCTGTTAATCCCGAAACGTCACAATTGGCTACCGTTCCACAAAACCCAAGGCTTTAAACCCCTCCAATGAAAATTCAGCTTCCAATGTTCACTCCCAAGCATCCAATTTTACCAACTCCATCTCCAATTCAACATAATTTTAATCTAATACAATTAATCATCACTAAATCAACATAAACTTCACTTAAAAATAGATTTCACAAGGGTTAGAGGTTCTTCACCTTACCAATGGAGATTTGAGTCAATGCCCAACAAGTCAATAAAGCTAATTTGATCCTAAACACCAAAATCACATAATCTCTCAAAAATCAAAACCTAAATTCGTGAAAAATGGGGAAACAAAAAACTGGGTACACAATATCAAATTTCTTACCAAATAATTGAGTGGGTTTCACAGAAAATTCTAAGACGAACGCGTGGCCGCTGATGGCTCGTCAATCAGAGCTTCGGATCAAAAGTTACAAAAGATTGAATTTTTGAGGTAAAAGGAATTTTGGAGATTCATCAATTCTGTTCTTCTCTACATGAATTGGAAGAATGAAGAAGAAGAAGGCTGTTTGGCAAGCCTATAATGAGGGTTAGGTGGGTGGGCTTGGGCCCACCTGGGTTCGGTTCGTTCGCTTCGGCCTATTCGGCCCAATCTTTGGCCAAATTATTTAAAATTAGTGTCAAAATTTTTATTTTAATTAATTCTTCCATTATAAACTATAAAATTTAATTATCTAATTTCTTTGATAAATAATTAATTTATTATCTAATTATTCACTACTTATGCGAGATTTAGATTCTACCCACCTAATTAGGAATTTTGCCCACAAAATTCGCTTTCCAATTGTCAAATACGCGCTCTCAAATTCAACTAAACTCGTAGCATTCATTCTACCACTTTCCAATATCAATTCAAATACCTATTTATATCACTCCTTCATATACACAGCGTTATAAATTTAACCAAATTCAAGCCTATGTCGTACTCATCCATTTGTATTTTCGTAAAAATTTTGATATAACCTCCCCTAAAAGTGAACTTAGCCACTTTAAAGGTTCCCTAAATTCAACAAGCTACCAACCTCTTCTTCGTCAAAGAATCCTCAGACCCTCAATAGTAATATACCTTGTCAACAAAATACTCTTTCAACAGTAGTACTTTTATTAATTCATAGGATTCAACAGGGCTCCTCCCCTCAACCTAGGAGGTTTAGAAACTCATACTAAACTAAAAATACAATGGAAAATGTGTAAAACGTTCAAAGAATGATAAAAAGGTTCGAAGAAGGTCTGTATTACATAAATATAATCCCTTAAATACTAAACAGATGACTAGTGGGGGTAAAATAATCTATTTAGTGCTAAAATCAACTTTTGGAGCTCACTTGGTGAGTGATTGGGATGAGCTTTGAAGAGATCCACATGCTATGAGGCTCCTTGGGCATGGAACGCTAGCTAGAGGGTCCTCTCTGAGCGTTTGTACATTGGTCTCTGCTCTTTGGGGGCTGGACACATGGAAGGGGGTAGGAAGCTAGCGTTGGACGGCAGTTTTGGGCATTCTAAACCGAACCAAAGGATAACTATTATATATTGTTGGAAAGCGCTGGAAGTCAGCTTTCCATAGCCATTGAGAATCCTCCATTTGGACTTCTGGTGGACGAAATTGTGATTGCCCTCTTTGTATTTGCATGAGATTTATTTAATGGCTCTTTGGCATATGTGATCACAACTACGTTCAACTTAACCAGCAAGTGTACTGGGTCATCCAAGTAATACCTTACGTGAGTAAGGGTCGATCCCACAGAGATTGTTGGTATGAAGCAAGCTATGGTCACCTTGTAAATCTCAGTTAGGTAGATTAAATTGGTTTATGGTTTCGAAAATTAATAGTAAATAGAAAATAAAAAGGGATAGAAATACTTATGTAAATCAATAGTGGAAATTTCAGATAGGCGTATGGAGGTGCTGTGCTCCTCTTGAATCTCTACTTCACTACTCACTCTTTCTTCAATCCTTCTTACTCCTTTCCATGGCAAGCTGTATGTAAGGCATCACCATCATCAATGGCTACTTTTAATCCTCTCGGGAAAATGGTCCTATGCGCTGTCACTGCACGGCTAATCGTCTGGAGGCATCACCCTTGGTTGATGGCTACATCCCATCCTCTCAGTGAAAATGGTCCAAATGCTCTGTCACAGCACGGTTAATCATCTGTCGGTTCTCAATCAGGTTGGAATAGAATCCCTTGATTCTTTTGCGTTTGTCATCACGCCCAGCCTTTAGGAGTTTGAAGCTCGTCACAGTCATTCAATACCGGAATCCTACTCGGAATACCACAGACAAGGTTAGACTTTCCGGATTCCCGGGATCCTACTCGGAATACCACAGATGAGGTTAGACTTTCTGGATCCCCATGAATGTCGCCATCTATCTAGCCTATACCACGAAGATTCTGTTGGGGAATCTAAGAGATATGCGCCCGGCCTAAGGTAGAACGGAAGTGGTTGTCAATCACGCGCGTTCATAGGTGAGAATGATGATGAGTGTCACGGATCATCACATTCATCAATTGTTGTGCAGCGTATATCTTGGAATAAGAATAAGAGAGAATTGAATGAAAAGTAATAGTAATTGTATTGAAACTTGAGGTACAGCAGAGCTCCACACCCTTAATCTATGGTGTGCAGAAACTCCACCGTTGAAAATACATAAGTGAAAGGTTCAGGAATGGCCGAATGGCCAGCCCCCCAAAACGTGCTCAATGGCCTCCTAAGATGAAAAACAAAACTGAGATCAAAGATGAAACGTGGTCAAAAAGAAATCTAATACAATAGTTAAATGTTCTATTTATAATAAACTAGCTCCTAGGGTTTACATGAGTAAGTAATTGATGCTTAAATCCACTTCCGGGGCCCACTTGGTGTATGTTTGGGCTGAGCTTGATCTATCCACGAGCTAAGGCTTTTCTGGGAGTTGAACTCCAAGTTATGACGTGTTTTGGGCGTTCAACTCCGGATCATGACGTTTTTCTGGCGTTTAACTCCAGACAGCAGCATGTACTTGGCGTTCAACGCCAAGTTACGTCGTCAATTTCCGAATAAAGTATGAACTATTATATATTGCTGGAAAGCTCTGGATGTTTACTTTCCAACGCCGTTGAGAGCGCGCCATTTGGAGTTCTTTAGATCCAGAAAATCCAATTCGAGTGCAGGGAGGTCAGATTCCAACAGCATCAGCAGTCCTTTTGTCAGCCTTTTTCAGAGTTTTGCTCAAGTCCCTCAATTTCAGCCAGAATTTACCTGAAATCACAGAAAAACACACAAACTCATAGTAAAGTCCAGAAATGTGAATTTAACATAAAAACTAATGAAAACATCCCTAAAAGTAGCTTGAACTTAGTAAAAACTACCTAAAAACAATGCCAAAAAGCGTATAAATTATCCGCTCATCACAACACCAAACTTAAATTGTTGCTTGTCCCCAAGCAACTGAAAATCAAATAGGATAAAAAGAAGAGAATATACTATAAATTCCAGAATATCAATGAATATTAATTATAATTAGATGAGCGGGACTTGTAGCTTTTTGCTTCTGAACAGTTTTGGCATCTCACTTTTTCCTTTGAAGTTAAGAGTGATTGGCGTCTCTGGGAACTTAGAATTTTGGATAGTGTTATTGACTTTCCTAGTTAAGCATGTTGATTCTTGAACACAGCTACTTATGAGTCTTGGTCGTGGCCCTAAGCACTTTATTTTCCAGTATTACCACCGGATACATAAATGCCACAGACACATAACTAGGTGAACCTTTTCAGATTGTGACTTAGCTTTGCTAGAGTCCCCAGTTAGTGGTGTCCAGAGCTCTTAAGCACACTCTTTTGCTTTGGATCATGACTTTAACCACTCAGTCTCAAGCTTTTCACTTGGACCTTCATGACGCAAGCACATGGTTAGGGACAACTTGATTTAGCCGCTTAGGCCTGGATTTTATTTCCTTGGGCCCTCCTATCCATTGATGCTCAAAGCCTTGGATCCTTTTTACCCTTGCCTTTTGGTTTTAAGGGCTATTGGCTTTTTCTGCTTGCTTTTTCTTTTTCTTTCTATTTTTTTTCGCCATTTTTTTCTCTTTTTTTCGCACAAGCTTTTGCTTTTCACTGCTTTTTCTTGCTTTCAAGAATCAATTTCATGATTTTTCAGATCATCAATAACATTTCTCTTTGTTCATCATTCTTTCAAGAGCCAACAATTTTAACACTCATAAACAACAATATCAAAAGACATATGCACTGTTCAATCATTCATTCAGAAAACAAAAAGTATTGTCACCACATCAATATAATTAAATTAAATTCAAGGGTAAATTTGAAATTCATGTACTTCTTGTTCTTTTGAATTAAAACATTTTTCATTTAAGAGAGGTGAAGGATTAATGGAATTTATTCATAGCTTTAAGACATAGTTACTACATACTAATGATCATGAAGTAAATACACAAAACATAAATAAACACAACATTAAAAACCGAAAAACAGAAAAAAAAAAAAGAACAAGGAATGAATCCACCTTAGTGGCGTCTTCTTCTTGAAGGACCAACAATGTCCTTAAGCTCTTCTATGTCCCTTCCTTGGCTTTGTTGCTCCTCCCTCATTGCTCTTTGATCTTCTCTTATTTCATGGAGAATGATGGAGTGCTCATGGTGTTCCACCCTTAATTGTTCAACATTGTGGCTCAAATCTTCTAAGGAAGTGTTGAGTTGTTCCCAATAGTTGTTGGGAGGAAAGTGCATCCCTTGAGGCATCTCAGGGATTTCTTGATGATGAGCTTCCTCATGCATCTCTTGAGAACCGTGAGGGATCTCTCTTGCTTGCTCCATCCTCTTCTTGGTGATGGGCTTATCCTCTTCAATGGGGATGTCTCCTTCTATGATAACTCCAGCTGAGTAACATAGATGGCAAATAAGGTGAGGGAAAGCTAGCCGTGCCATATTGGAGGACTTGTCGGCTATTTTGTAGATTTCATTGGAGATGACCTCATGAACTTCTACTTCCTCTCCAATCATGATGCTATGAATCATGATGGCCCGATCCACAGTAACTTCAGATCGGTTGCTTGTAGGAATGATGGAGCGTTGAATGAACTCCAACCATCCTCTAGCCACAGGCTTGAGGTCCAGTCTTCTTAGTTGGACTGGCTTGCCTTTGGAGTCTCTCTTCCACTGAACTCCTTCCACACATATGTCCATAAGGACTTGGTCCAACCTTTGATTAAAGTTGACCCTTCTAGTGTAGGGGCATTCATCTCCTTGCATCATGGGCAAGTGAAACGCCAACCTCATATTTTCCGGACTAAAATCTAAGTATTTCCCCCGAACCATTGTGAGATAATTCTTTGGATTCGGGTTCATACTTTGATCATGGTTCCTAGTGATCCATGCATTGGCATAGAACTCTTGAACCATTATGGTTCCGACTTTTTGCATGGGGTTGGTTAAGACTTCCCAACCTCTTGTTCGGATCTCATGTCGAATTTCCGGATACTCATTCTTCTTGAGCTTGAAAGGGACCTCAGGGATCACCTTCTTCTTTGCCACAACATCATAGAAGTGGTCTTGATGGCTCTTGGAGATGAATCTTTCCATCTCCCATGACTCGGAGGTGGAAGCTTTTGTCTCCCCTTTTCCTTTTCTAGAGGATACTCCGGCCTTAGGTGCCATTGATGGTAATGGAAAAACAAAAAGCTTATGCTTTTACCACACCAAACTTAAAATATTGCTCGCCCTCGAGCAAGAGAAGAAAGAAGAGAAGAAGAAGAAGAAGAAAAGATGGTAGAGAGGAGAGATGTAGGTTCGGCTAAGTGGGAGAAGAGGGGTTTGTGTTGTGTGAAAATGAAATAGAATGGAAGGGTATTTATAGGGAGAGGGGGTAGTGTGTATTCGGCCATTTAGGGTGGGAATGGGTGGGAAAATGTTTTTGAATTTTTGAAGGTAGGTGGGGTTTATGGGGAAGAGTGGATGGATGTGAGTGGTGAAGGGGGTGATTGGGAAGAGGAATTGAGGTGATTGGTGAAGAGTGTTAGGAAGTGTGACATGGGGAATACAAATCACAAAAATAGGATTAGGAGGTAAGGAGGGAATATAGTAGGTGGGGATCCTGTGGGGTCCACAGATCCTGAGGTGATCCTGTGGGGTCCACAGGTCCTGAGGTGTCAAGGAATTCCATCCCTACACCAAATAGGCATGTAAATTGCCTTGGCACACCATTCTGGCGTTTAAACGCTGTGTGGTGCACATTCTGGGCATTCAACGCCCATGTAAAGTATGTTTCTGGCGTTGAACGCCAGTTTCATGCTTGTTACTGGCGTTCAGCGCCAGAATGGTGCTCTGTTCTGGCATTGAACGCCGGCCAGATGCATCTTACTGGCGTTGAACGCTAGCCTGTGCGTCCTCCAGGGTGTGAATTTTTTCTTCTGTTTTTTGATTCTATTTTTATTTTTTATTTTTTTATTTTTTCGTGACTCCTCATGATCATGTACCTAATAAAACATAAAATAACAAAAAATAGAATAAAATAAAAATTAGATAAATAAAATTGGGTTGCCTCCCAACAAGCGCTTCTTTAATGTCAATAGCTTGACAGTGGCTCTCATGGAGCCACAAGGTGATCAGGTCAATGTTGTGTAGTCCCAACACCAAACTTAGAGTTTGGGTATGGGGTCTTAACACCAAGCTTAGAGTTTGGTTGTGGCATCACAACACCAAACTTAGAGTTTGACTGTGTGGGCTCTTCTTGACTCTGAACTGAGAGAAGCTCTTCATGCTTACTCTCTTTTGTCACAGAGGATGGCCATGTGCCTTAAACACAAGGTAGTCCCCATTCAATTGAAGGACTAATTCACCTCTGTTGACATCTATCACAGCTCCTGTTGTGGCTAGGAAAGGTCTTCCAAGAATGATGCAATCATCCTCTTCCTTCCTAGTGTCTAAGATTATGAAATCAGCAGGGATGTAAAGGCCTTTAACCTTTACTAACACGTCCTCTACTATTCCATAAGCTTGTCTCAATGACTTGTCAGCCAATTGTAATGAGAACAAGGCAGGTTGTACCTCAATGATCCCCAGCTTCTCCATTACAGAGAGTGGCATAAGATTTATCCCTGACCCCAGATCACACAGAGCTTTTTCAAAGGTCATGGTGCCTATGGTACAAGGTATTAAGAACTTGCCAGGATCTTGTTTCTTTTGAGGTAGAATTTGCTGAATCCAGGTATCCAGTTCACTAATGAGCAAGGGAGGTTCACTTTCCCAAGTCTCATTACCAAACAACTTGGCATTCAGCTTCATGATAGCTCCTAAATATTGAGCAACTTGCTCTCCAGTTACATCTTCATCCTCTTCAGAGGAAGAATAGTCTTCAGAGCTCATGAATGGCAGAAGGAGATTTAATAGAATCTCTATGGTCTCCATATGAGCCTTAGATTCCATTGGATCTTTAATAGGAAACTCCTTCTTGCTTGAGGACGTCCCAGGAGGTCTTCCTCACTAGGATTTTCGTCCTCCTCCTCCCTTGTGCATTCGGCCATATTGATTATATAAATGGCCTTGCACTCTCCTTTTGGATTCTCTTCTGTATTGCTTGGGAGAATATTGGGAGGAGTTTCAATGACTTTCTTACTCAGCTGGCCCACTTGTGCCTCCAGATTTCTGATGGAGGATCTTGTTTCACTCATGAAACTGAAAGTGGCCTTTGACAGATCAGAGACTAGATTGGCTAAATTAGAATTGTTTTGTTCATAATTCTCTGTCTGTTGCTGAGAAGATAATGGATATGGCTTGCTATTGCTTAGCCTATTGCGTCCACCATTGTTAAAACCTTGTTGAGGCTTTTGTTGATCCTTCCATGAGAAATTTGGATGATTTCTCCATGATGAGTTATAGGTGTTTCCATAAGGTTCACCCATGTAATTAACCTCTGCCATGGCAGGGTTCTCAGGATCATAAGCTTCTTCAGAAGCTGCCTCTTTAGTACTGTTGGATGCATTTTGCCATCCATTCAGACTTTGAGAGATCATGTTGACTTGCTGAGTCAACACTTTGTTCTAAGCCAAAATGGCATTCAGAGCATCAATTTCAAGAACTC